>NC_084623.1:52333876-52428876 GCF_033978795.1 Nerophis ophidion | reverse complement strand
CACCCTCAGGAAGAGGTGCTTTAAAACATGGCTGGTCGGCAGTTTTAGCTACTTCTAAATCACTAATCCTCATCTCCATGGCGACAAATAAAGTAAGTTTCTTACAAGTATCATCCTTGCAGTGCGAGGAATGGCTAAACATGCTTCACTACTTCACTCACCGCCGATACAATGTAAACAAACGCCAGTGCTGGATCTACACCTAACATCCACTGTAATGATACCAAGTACAGGAGCGTACTTAGTCTTCTTAGTTTTTTTAAAAATTTATGTTATGTTTATAAACTCAGGAAATACGTCTCTGGACACATGAGGACTTTGAATATGACCAATGTATGATCCTGTAACTACTTGGTATCGGATTGATACCCACATTTGTGGTATCATCCAAAACTAATGTAAAGTATCCAAACAACTGACAAGTGATTATTACATTTTAACAGAAGTGTAGATAGAAAATCCATCCATTCATTTTTCTACCGCTTGTGCCTTTTTGGGGTGGCGGGGGGGGGGTTGCTGGAGCCTATCTCAGCTACTATCGGGCGGAAGACGGGGTACACCCTGGACAAGTCGCCACCTCATCGCAGGTAAATAGAACATGTTAAAAGAAAAGGTAAGCAGATATTAACAGTAAATGAACAAGTAGGTATATTAATTGTTCATTTTCTACCACTTGTCATTTCTAGATAAATAAAATAAGATAAACGACACAAAATGTTACTGCATACGTCAGCAGCAAATTTAGGAGCCGTTGTTTGCTTACTTGCTACTAAAAGACAAGTTGTTTTGCATGTTCACTATTTTATTTAAGGACAAAATTGCAATAAGAAACATATGTTTAATGTACCCTAAGATTTTTTGTTGAAATAAAACCAATAAGGTAATTTTTTGCAGTCCACTTCATTTAGAAAAGTATCAAAAAGTACCGAAAAGTATCGACCCAACTCTCTCCTTTGAGTCACACATTAAAAGCGTTACTAAAACGGCCTTCTTTCATCTCCGTAATATCGCTAAAATTCGCTCCATTTTGTCCACTAAAGACGCCGAGATCATTATCCATGCGTTTGTTACGCCGCGTCTCGATTACTGTAACGTATTATTTTCGGGTCTCCCCATGTCTAGCATTAAAACATTACAGTTGGTACAAAATGCGGCTGCTAGACTTTTGACAAGAACAAGAAAGTTTGATCACATTACGCCTGTACTGTATATACCTTTATATACATATATACATACATATATACCTATACTGGCTCAACTGCACAGTCTTCCTGTGCACTTAAGATGTGACTTTAAGGTTTTACTACTTACGTATAAAATACTACATGGTCTAGCTTGCCGATTGTATTGTACCATATGTCCCGGCAAGAAATCTGCGTTCAAAAGACTCCGGCTTATTAGTGATTCCTAGAGCCCAAAAAAAGTCTGCGGGCTATAGAGCGTTTTCCGTTCGGGCTCCAGTACTCTGGAATGCCCTCCCGGTAAAAGTTCGAGATGCTACCTCAGTAGAAGCATTTAAGTCTCACCTTAAAACTCATCTGTATACTCTTGCCTTTAAATAGACTCCCTTTTTAGACCAGTTGATCTGCCGCTTCTTTTCTTTTTTCTCCTATGCCCCCCCCTCCTCCCGTGTGGAGGGGGTCCGGTCCGATGACCATGGATGAAGTACTGGCTGTCCAGAGTCGGGACCCAGGATGGACCGCTCGCCTGTGTATCGGTTGGCGACATCTTTACAATGCTGATCCGCCTCCGCTTGGGATGGTTTCCTGTGGACGGGACTCTCGCTGCTGTCTTGGATCCGCTTTGAACTGAACTCTCGCGGCTGTGTTGGAGCCACTATGGATTGAACTTTCACAGTATCATGTTAGACCCGCTCGACATCCATTGCTTTCGGTCCCCTACAGGGGGGGGGGGGGGGGGTTGCCCACATCTGAGGTCCTCTCCAAGGTTTCTCATAGTCAGCATTGTCACTGGCGTCCCACTGGATGTGAATTCTCCCTGCCCACTGGGTGTGAGTTTTCCTTGCCCTTTTGTGGGTTCTTCCGAGGATGTCGTAGTCGTAATGATTTGTGCAGTCCTTTGAGACATTTGTGATTTGGGGCTATATAAATAAAATAAACATTGGAATATATTTTGGAACCGGTAACAAAACATTGGTATCGGGACAACACTAGTTACAACTTTACGCTACTTAGTTTTAGAAATGGCAACCGCGGAGGGAGAATGTCCCACAACAAGAGGACGGAGAAAAAGAAGGAGCTTATTGAGGACGGTGCTGGCTACAATGGCGGACGCGTGCAAATTTTCGAGACTTATGCAGATCCCAAATACACATCAGCAGGCACCGATAGGTAAGAAAAGTTGGTTTTGCATAATATCGCAAAACAAAACACCAGCTTACGTCTCCTAGTAGGTGCCATTTCGATTTTAAAACATTGATTAAAACTGGTAATTAATGAGAATCCTGATTAATCTGAAAAAGCAAGTATTTTGGACACCCCTAGTAAATATGAATAAAGTTAAAGTACCAATGATTGTGACACACACATCGGATGTGGCGAAATTAATCTCTGCATTTGACCCATCACCCTTGATCATCCCCTTGGAGGTGAGGGGAGCAGTGAGCAGCAGCGGTGGCAGCGCCCGGGAATCATTTTCGGTGATTTAACCCCAAATTCCGACCCTTGACGCTGAGTGCCCAGCAGAGAGATAAGGGGTCCCAATTTTTATAGTCTTTGGTGTGACTTAGCCGGGGTTTTAACTCACAACCTACCGATTTCAGGGCGGACACTCCTACCACTAGGCCACTGAGTAGGTAATAATAGTATAAACTGTCCATATAGTCTAGGTTTCTGTGGTTTATCCGTTATACAGAGCTTAATACTTAAAACAGCGGAATATACTTTAGGTCAGGAAAAAACACAGAGGCTATTTCATCCCGACAAGCCTGTTTCGCAGGTTTCCCTGCTCCTCAGGGAATACAAATCCCTTGCGGAACAGGGAAACCTGCGAAACAGGCTCCGTTATACACAGCTCAATACCGGGATAGAACGAAATATACGTTAGGTCAGGAAAAAACACAGACTTGTGACTGTTTCGCAGGTTTTCCTGCTCCTCAAGTGATTTGTATTCCCTCAGGAGCAGGAAACCTGTGAAACAGGCTTGTCGGGATGAAATAGCCTCTGTGTTTTTTCCTGACCTAACATATATTCCGCTCTACCCCGGTATCGAGCTCTGTATAACGGATAAACCACAGAAACCTGGACTATATGGACAGTTTATACTATTATTACCTACACAGTGGCCTAGTGGTTGGAGTGTCCGCCCTGAGATCGGTAGGTTGTGAGTTCAAACCCCGGCACAGAGGCTGAAAAAAAACACATAGGCTATTTCTTCCTACCTAACATTTTTGGCAGGTTCCCATGCTCCTCAGGGAATACAAATCCCTTGAGGAGCAGGGAAACCTGCGAAAAAGGCTTGTCGGGATGAAATAGTCTCTGTGTTTTTTCCTGACCTAACTTATATTCCGTTATACCACGGTATCGAGCTCTGTATAACGGATAAACCACAGAAACCTGGACTATATGGACAGTTTATACTATTATTACCTACTCAGTGGCCTAGTGGTTGGAGTGTCCGCCCTGAGATCGGTAGGTTATGAGTTCAAACAGAGGCTGAAAAAAAACACATATGCTATTTCTTCCTAACTAGCCTGTTGGGCAGGTTTCCCTGCTCCTCAGGGAATACAAATCCCTTGAGGAGCATGGAAACCTGCGAAACAGGCTTGTCGGGATTAAGTAGCCTCTGTGTTTTTTCCTCATCTAACATATATTCCGCTCTACCCCTGGATCGAGCTCTGTATAACGTACAAACCACAGAAACCTGGAGTATATGGACGGTTAATAATATCAGTACCTACTCAGTGGCCTAGTGGTTGGAGTGTCCGCCCTGAGATCGGTAGGTTATGAGTTCAAACCCCGGCACAGAGGCTAAAAAAAACACAGAGGCTATTTCTTCCTGACTAGCCTGTTTGGCAGGTTTCCATGCTCCTCAGGGAATACAAATCCCTTGAGGAGCAGTGAAACCTGAAAAAAGGCTTGTCGGGATGAAATAGCCTCTGTGTTTTTTCCTGACCTAACATATATTCCGCTCTACCTCGGGATCGAGCTCTGTATAACGGACAAACCACAGAAACCTGGACTATATGGACAGTTTATACTATTATTACCTACACAGTGGCCTAGTGGTTGGAGTGTCCGCCCTGAGATCGGTAGGTTGTGAGTTCAAACCCCGGCACAGAGGTTGAAAAAAAAACACATAAGCTATTTCTTCCTAACTAGCCTGTTTGGCAGGTTTCCATGCTCCTCAGGGAATACAAATCCTTTGAGGAGCATGGAAACCTGCGAAACAGGCTTGTCGGGATGAAATAGCCTCTGTGTTTTTTCCTGACCTAACTTATATTCCGTTATACCCCGGTATCGAGCTCTGTATAACGGATAAACCACAGAAACCTGGACTATATGGACAGTTTATACTATTATTACCTACACAGTGGCCTAGTGGTTGGAGTGTCCGCCCTGAGATCGGTAGGTTGTGAGTTCAAACCCCGGCACAGAGGCTAAAAAAAACTGAGAGGCTATTTCATTCCTAAAAAGCCTGAATCTCAGGTTTCCCTGCTCCTCAGGGAATACAAATCCCTTGAGGAGCAGTGTAACCTGCGAAAAAGGCTTGTCGGGATGACATAGTCTCTGTGTTTCTTCCTGACCTAACGTCTAAATTGTCCATAAGTAGACTGTTTGCCACTGCCCACCTTGCAATTGCAGGTCCGTCAGACTGGGGTTGAGCACGTCCACATCATAACTGGAGTCTTCGAACAAAAAGTCCTGCAGGCCCCTGACGCTGAAGTCGGCCTGCGGGGCGGCGCTGTAGGCGGGCGGAAGCTTCCCATTCGAAGCCGCGTTAGGTTGGACGTCAGCTGTGAGCTGCTGATGCAGGTGGAGGAACGGCTCCGAAGGTGGAGAAGTCTGTGAATAGTGCGGACGTCGACCGGGTGTTGAGGAGGAGGCGCCATCAAAGCCTGCAGTTCTGGCGTAAACCGGCACCGATCGCCACTTGTTGGGCCGATCTCCAAGTAGGCGATCGAGGTCCTCTGCAGGAAGGAGCAAATGAAGGGTTCCCGTTCTTTCCCAATAACCGTCTAGATGTTTCTACAACTCACCGGGTCTGGCCATGCTCCTGCGAACAGTGACGGGATCTTTGCGGCGCCACTTGTGGAGCTCCTCCTGCATCTTTGCCACCTTGGCGGGGTTGAGAGACCACAGGCAACCTTTACGGGACGAGTTGCCATTTTGGATCTGCGCCTTCTCGAAACACTTGTTCAAGGAGAGGTTGTGTCGCACCGAGTTCTTCCATCCATCAGGGGCTGTCTGGGAAGACCGGGAGAGGGGACATGCTTCAATCAGGTTCATGGTAAATGTTAAATCGTACAAAAGTACATTAAACATTTTTTTTATATAAAATAATGGGTTTATGTTAAATAACAAATACAAAATATATAAATATATTAAAAAATGATAATAATAATCAGTCCATGTTAAATAATTAATACATAATATGTAAATATATGTTAAAAAATAAATAAAATAATCGGTTTATGTTAAATAACAAACACATAATATTTAGATATATTTAAAAAAAATACAAATATATTTGAAAAAACAAATAGAATTGATTTACGTTAAATAACAAATACAAAGTGTATAAGTATATTTAGATGGAAAAACAATCAGTCCATGTTAAATAACAAATATATAATATATAAATATAAGTAAAAAAATTGACAAAATAATCGGTTTATTTTAAATAAATACAACATTTATTATTATATATATATTTTTTTCAAATAATCAGTCCATGTTAAATAACAAATACATAAATTATAAATATGTGCGAAAAAATAAATGAAATAATTGGTGCATGTTAAATGACAAATACATAGTGTATAAATATGGATAAAAAAAATTGAATACAAATATATTTGAAAAAATAAATAGAATAATAGATTCATGTTAAATAACAAATACAAAATAGATTAAATATATTTATATGGGAAACAAATCAGTCCATGTTAAATAACAAATACATAATATATAAATATGTGTAAAAAAAAATAAAGAAAATAATCGGTTTATGTTAAATAAATACAACATATACTTATATATATATATATATATATATATATATATATATATATATATATGTATATATATATATATATATATATATATATATATATATATATATATATATATATATAATAATCAGTCCATATTAAATAACAAACAGATAATACAAAATATATGTAAAAAAATAAACAAATATATATATCGGTTTGTGTTAAATAAAAAATTTTTTAAAAAAAAGTTTTGAAAAAAATAATTGCTTCATGTTAAATAAGTACACAATATATAAATATATTTAAATAAAAAAAATATAAATAATCAGTACATTTTAAATAGCAAATACATAGTATATAAATATATGAAAAAATAATAATAATCAGTTTATGTTGTATAACAAATAGAAAATATATAAATATATGTAAAAAAAAACCTTGGTTTATGCTAAATAAATACAATATATATATATATGTATATATATATACACATACATACATATATATATATATACTGTGTATATATATATATATATATATATATATATATATATATATATATATATATATATATATATATATATATATATATATATATATATATATATATATATATATATATATATATATATATATGAAAAGAAAAGGTTCATGTTACCAGATGTACTAAAGTATTTTCACATCTGGCTATTACACGTATTACACACAAAGTACATTAAGGAAATTAAAAAAAAAAAATTGGGACATCACACAATTATATTGTTTAATCAGAATGTCAAATGGTTGATAAATTAAGTGTCACTCATTTCTATAATAATATAATTTAATTGTGTTTAATTACTGTAGAATTAAAAAAATAAGACACACATGAACATTCTCATGTGCGCTCGACTCCAGCTGTTGTGCACAAACCATGTCCGCAAATTTAAAGTTCTGGGCACTCCATAATTTTTATTTTTTTTAATTATTATTATTATTTTATCCATTACTACTATTTTATCCATTATTGTTATTATGTTACCCATTAAACGATTCACTGAAGCAACAGCATATAACACAATCCTTTTTTCCCCCTAGTCTATTAATCCAGCTCTGAAGTAAGTCCCAATGATTAATCACGTACTGCAGCCCAGCTCAGTCTATCATATTCATTTAACAAGTACATCATCGAATAGCTTATTCAAGTCAAACCACAGTCAGAGCTTTTCAAATGGGTGCATGTAATTCTCCATCTGAAAAGATTTATGCTCCTCATTATCTCATTTAATTTAAAAGTGATTCTAAAGCACATGCCACTATTTTAATTTCTCCCTGCAGGAAACATGAAAACATGCAACCATCTGCCAACTATATATATATAAACTGTATAAATCAATACGTTTACATGCAGTTGCAGGTGCTTAATGGCCTGAAGTCAATTGAAGTATTTTAATGTATGTCATAAAAATACCAACCATGAAAAAAAAAACATGTTTAAGCGTTCAAATTTTCTGGGCCTGCAGCAGGTTTAGCTTTTTTGCATCATGGCCACCCAAATTTTTGAACTCTCTCTAAATAAAGGGTCCTAATCTGCACCTGCTTTTAAAAAAAAAATTATAATAAATTTACCTGACATAAACCACTTAGCTAACACACAAGCAAGCACTAATAAAGCCAGTGTATTTTTTTTGTTTTTATTGAAACTCCTACGCCTGCTTTCAACCTTCCGTCACATGTTACTTATTTACTGATTGCATGCATTGTCACTGCTTAAATGTCTGCCATGACTCATCCGTCATCATTACAGCGCAACTAATTAGTGTCATCTACTGTAACAGATGATGTTCTGACAGTAAGTCACCGGACCGGCTCCAGCTAGAACAACAGCGGCTAATGAAATAAAGCAGAATGCAAAATTCCGCGGTACTTGACTGCACTGCAATCCTGGGCAAATTGTTGCAAGTCACAACATTTCAGTTGTTACACAAGCTTTTTAAAGGGAACCAAACCCTCGATACTGCACAGGCTGTCACGACGCAATTCCGTCTAATTATTTACGACACAGGTGCTCCTCATTAAATTGTGCATACGCGACACGGAAGGACTGACTTGAAGACGTTATCAGTATAAACTTGCACCAGTTCAAAGTAGTGACTTGCTGGAAAAAATTAGAGACGTCCGATGATATCAGACTGACGATATTATCGGCCGATAAATGCTTTAAGATTTAATATCGGATATGATCTGTATCGGTTTCAAAAATTAAAATGATAGGTTGATTGGCAACACTAAATTGGTCCTAGTGTGTGAATGTGAGTGTGAATGTTGTCTGTCTATCTATGTTGGCCCTGCGATGAGGTGGCGACTTGTCCAGGGTGTACCCTGCCTTCCGCCCGATTGTAACTGAGATAGGCGCCAGCGCCCCCCGCGACCCCGAAAGGGAATAAGCGGTAGAAATGGATGGATGGATGGACTTTTTTAAAACGCTGCTGTACGGAGTTGTACGCGGAAATAGGGAGAATTACAGAGCACCAATAAAACTTAAAGATACTACCTTTGCGTGCCGGCCCGATCACATAATATATACGGCTTTTAACACACACAAGTGAATGCCATGCATACTTGGTCAACAGCCATGCAGGTCACGCTGAGGGTGGCCGTATAAACAACTTGAACACTGTTACAAATATGCGCCACACTGTGAACCCACACCAAACTAAGAACGACAGACACATTTCGGGAGAACATCCGCACCATAACACAACATAAACACAACAGGAGAAATACCCAGAACCCTTGCAGCACTAACTCTTCCGGGACATTACAATATACACCCCCAACCTCCTCATGTTCTCTCAGGGAGAGCATGTCCCAAGCTGCTGTTTTGAGGCATGTTAAAAAAAACTTCAATAATAAATATGGCAGTGCCATGTTGGCATTTTTTTTTCCATAACTTGAGTTGATTTATTTCGGAAAACTTTGTTACGTTGTTTAATGCATCACAACAAAATTAGGCATAGTAATGTGTTAATTCCACAACTGTATATATCGGTGTGGAGAGGCGGAGCCCACGGTCCGACAGACAGGCAGGGCACGCTTGAGCCCGGCCCAAGATGGCGGCGATGAGGCGGCGACGGCGAGCGAGCGGCGAGGCGGGGCGCACCGGGAGCGAAGCCTCAATCAAGATCAGGTGCGTAAATCACGCACCTGGGGACAATCATGCATTCCTCTCGCACTGGTTGAAAGGGCGGCAGCCGTGAACGTCGGGAAGAGAGGCGGAGAGACTGGAAGAAGCAGGAGTGCAGCTGACGCAAAGCGAGAGAGAAGGAGAGCCGAAGACAGACGACGAGCGAGCGGAAAAGAGGGGCGGAAAAGCCACCTGGACTGAGGCGTTTATTGAAAAATAAACAAAGTTAAACAGCTTGAAGTCATGTCCTTCCTTGGTGGTCCTGGGAACCCGCAAGAGGACGGCTTGAGACCGTCACAATCGGTAATTAAGAGTTGGAAAATATCGGATATCAGCCAAAAAGCCATTATCGGACATCTCTAATCAGAACTTTCCTAATATCATCAGATTTAAGAAAGACAAACGTCTATTTTGAGAGGGTTGCAACAAGTAAACAGACCTTGAACATGACTTATTAGTGTAGCATGTGGGTGTTTACCTTAAAGTAGGGGAAGTTCTCCGTCATGAAGCTGTAGATCTGACTGACTGGCAGGCTTCCCGTTTTGCTGTTCTTCAGGGCCATGAAGATGAGAATGCTGCAGCGCGCAGAGAAACAAGGAGACAACGCCGCATTTATTCAATCAGTTGGCTCATCCACTGATGTTACAGTAAACAGGCAGAACCCCCTCCAGGGGAGACCGAGTGGGTCTAACATAATACTGTGAAAGTCCAGTCCATAGTGGATCTAAAATAATAGTGTGAAAGTCCAGTCCATAGTAAATCTAGCATAATAGTGTGAGAGTCCAGTCCATAGTGGATCTAACATAATATTGTGAAAGTCCAGTCCATAGTGGATCTAACATAATAGTGTGAAAGTCCAGTCCATACTGGATCTAACATAATAGTGTGAAAGTCCAGTCCATAGTGGATCTAACATAATAGTGTGAAAGTCCAGTCCATAATGGATCTAACATAATAGTGTGAGAGTCCAGTCCATACTGGAGCTAGCATAATAGTGAGAGTCCAGTCCATACTGGAGCTAGCATAATAGTGAGAGTCCAGTCCATAGGGGATCTAACAAAATAGTGTGAAAGTCCAGTCCATAGTGGATCTAACATAATAGTGTGAGAGTCCAGTCCATAGTAAAACTAGCATAATAGTATGAGAGCCCAGTCCATAGTGGATCTAACATAATAGTGTGACAGTCCAGTCCATACTGGATCTAACATAATAGTGTGAGAGTCCAGTCCATAGTGGATCTAACATAATAGTGTGAAAGTCCAGTCCATAGTTGATCTAACATAATAGTGTGAGAGTCCAGTCCATAGTGGATCTAACATAATAGTGTGAGAGTCCAGTCCATAGTGGAGCTAGCATAATAGTGAGAGTCCAGTCCATAGTGGATCTAACATAATAGTGTAAGAGTCCAGTCCGTAGTGGATCTAACATAATAGTGTGAGAATCCAGTCCATATTGGATCTAACATAATAGTGTGAGAATCCAGTCCATATTGGATCTAACATAATCGTGTGAGAATCCAGTCCATAGTGGATCTAACATAATGCTGTGAGAGTCCAGTCCATAGTGAATCTAACATAATGGTGTGAGAATCCAGTCCATAGTGGATCTAACATAATAGTGTGAGAATCCAGTCCATATTGGATCTAACATAATAGTGTGAGAATCTAGTCCATAGTGGATCAAACATAATAGTGTGGGAGTCCAGTCCATAGTGGATTTAATATAATAGTGTGAGAGTCCAGTCCATAGTGGATTTAACATAATAGTGTGAGAATCTAGTCCATAGTGGATCAAACATAATAGTGTAGGAGTCCAGTCCATATTGGATCTAACATAATAGTGTGAGAATCTAGTCCATAGTGGATCAAACATAATAGTGTGAAAGTCCAGTCCATACTGAATCTAACATAATAGTGTGAGAGTCCAGTCCATAGTGGATCTAACATAATAGTGTGAAAGTCCAGTCCATACTGAATCTAACATAATAGTGTGAGAGTCCAGTCCATAGTGGATCTAACATAATATTGTGAAAGTCCAGTCCATAGTAGATCTAGCATAATAGTGAGAGTCCAGTCCATAGTGGATCTAACATAATGGTGTGAGAATCCAGTCCATAGTGGATCTAAGAAAATATTGTGAGATTCCAGTCCATAGTTGATCTAACATAATAGTGTTCTTCATGCTCTGCAGAGTTATTTCCACATCCTACCCATACCTTCCAAGAACAGAAGACAAAGACTGTTGTGATGGCAAAGATCATATTGTAAATGTATTTTTGTATTTTGTCTTTTGGTCAACAACTAATCTCCAATTGGGTTTCCTTTGTGATTGATGCTGTATTGCTGCCTTTTTCAAGGTTTGCTCAGACTATTCTACTTTTTGCTTTTGCTCAACCTGTCATCCTTCACATTACTAAGACCGATATAAAGATCTGGAACTTTTCTTTGTCTCGCTCTCTCGTCCTTCTTCTTTAGCAGCGTAGACTCGCTATTCTGTAACCTGATGTTATTTAAGGTCTTAAATAAATACTTATGAGATTTTAGTATTCTCTGGAAATGTTCGGTTCAGTTTAGTTTCAAGTTTATTTCTAACATGCATGCAATACGAGGTAATTGATCGCATATTTCCAGTTTTTTCATTAGCGCACAACAAAATGCCGATTATGCATGATTTTTCTTAAAATGTGAATGTCCAATTCTTTCGTTCTGTGATTGTCACCTGTACGAGTAAGCCGGCTTGGGGAAGAGGGCCAGTGCGGGGCTCCTGTAATGAGCGTGAGAGGAGAGGCCGTGAAGAGAATGCATGGGTCTGCTGTAATGCTCCTCGGTCGTGTACAATCTCGATGCCACCTGCGGAGAAAGGTACGACGTGAACCACCCGTATTGCTTTGTGGTGCCAGTTTGTTTTCTGACCTCTGGGAGAGGACTTCCTGCACTGAAGGAACGGTAGCGCTGGGAAGTCTCAGCAGGGGCCACTGGTAGGTCTGGGTAGGAATACTGTGGAAATAGAAAGCAAAAGTCACTGAAAATGCAAATGAATTTCCCGACATGTGACCGGAAATGGATGTTAGCACGCCCTGCGGGTATTTACTGAACCTGGGCATCACACCATTGCTCGCTTTTTTCTGCAGTTTTCAATCTACGACACAGGTGTCAAACTCAACGTGCGTCCAACCCACATGGCTATCCATCCATCCATTTTCTACCGCTTATTCCCTACCGGGGTCGCGGGGGGCGCTGGCGCCTATCTCAGCTACAATCAGGCGGAAGGCGGGGTACACCCTGGACAAATCGCCAGCTCATCACAGGGCCAACACAGATAGACAGACAACATTCACACTCACATTCACACACTAATTTCAATAAAAAAAAAAAAAAAAGAACCAATTTTATATCTTATGTGACTTACTTAGTAATAGAGATGTGACGTTTGCAAAGCACTCAAATCTTTTGAACTATGAGATCCGAATCCCAGTGGTGAGTCCATCGTTTGGGAGCTGTTTATATATCAATCAATCAATCAATCAATGTTTACTTATATAGCCCTAAATCACTAGTGTCTCAAAGGGCTGCACAAACCACCACGACATCCTCGGTAGGCCCACATAAGGGCAAGGAAAACTCACACCCAGTGGGACGTCGGTGACAATAATGACTATGAGAACCTTAGAGAGGAGGAAAGCAATGGATGTCGAGCGGGTCTAACATGATACTGTGAAAGTTCAATCCACAATGGATCCAACACAGTCGCAAGAGTCCAGTCCAAAGCGGGTCCAACTCAGCAGAGAGAGTCCCGTTCACAGCGGAGCCACCAGGAAACCATCCCAAGCGGAGGCGGATCAGCAGCGCAGAGATGTCCCCAGCCGATACACAGGCAAGCAGTACATGGCCACCGGATCGGACCGGACCCCCTCCACACGGGAGAGTGGGACATAGAAGAAAAAGAAAAGAAACAGCAGATCAACTGGTCTAAAAAGGGAGTCTATTTAAAGGCTAGAGTATACAAATGAGTTTTAAGGTGAGACTTAAATGCTTCTACTGAGGTGGTATCTCGAACTGTTACCGGGAGGGCATTCCAGAGTACTGGAGCCCGAACGGAAAAAGCTCTATAGCCCGCAGACTTTTTTTGGGCTTTGGGAATCACTAACAAGCCGGAGTCCTTTGAACGCAGATTTCTTGCCGGGACATATGGTACAATACAATCGGCAAGATAGGATGGAGCTAGACCGTGTAGTATTTTATACGTAAGTAGTAAAACCTTAAAGTCACATCTTAAGTGCACAGGAAGCCAGTGCAGGTGAGCCAGTACAGGCGTAATGTGATCAAACTTTCTTGTTCTTGTCAAAAGTCTAGCAGCCGCATTTTGTACCAACTGTAATCTTTTAATGCTAGACATGGGGAGACCCGAAAATAATACGTTACAGTAGTCGAGGCGAGACGTAACAAACGCATGGATAATGATCTCGGCGTCTTTAGTGGACAGAATGGAGCGAATTTTAGCGATATTACGGAGATGAAAGAAGGCCGTTTTAGTAACGCTTTTAATGTGTGCCTCAAAGGAGAGAGTTGGGTCGAAGATAATACCCAGATTCTTTACCGTGTCGCCTTGTTTAATTGTTTGGTTGTCAAATGTTAGAGTTGTATTATTAAATAGAGTTCGGTGTCTAGCAGGACCGATAATCAGCATTTCCGTTTTTTTGGCGTTGAGTTGCAAAAAGTTAGCGGACATCCATTGTTTAATTTCATTAAGACACGCCTCCAGCTGACTACAATCCGGCGTGTTGGTCAGCTTTAGTGGCATGTAGAGTTGGGTGTCATCAGCATAACAGTGAAAGCTAACACCGTATTTGCGTATGATGTCACCTAGCGGCATATATATATATACATATATATTGTAATACAGGAAGTCGAACACATTTCCAGTGAGGGTTGGACTCCGCCAAGGCTGTCCTTTGTCACCGATTCTGTTCGTAACTTTTATGGACAGAATTTCTAGGCGCAGTCAAGGCGTTGAGGGGATCCGGTTTGGTAACCGCGGGATTAGGTCTCTGCTTTTTGCAGATGATGTGGTCCTGATGGCTTCATCTGACCGGGATCTTCAGCTCTCGCTGGATCGGTTCGCAGCCGAGTGTGAAGCGACCGGAATGAGAATCAGCACCTCCAAGTCCGAGTCCATGGTTCTCGCCCGGAAAAGGGTGGAATGCCATCTCCGGGTTGGGGAGGAGACCCTGCCCCAAGTGGAGGAGTTCAAGTACCTAGGAGTCTTGTTCACGAGTGAGGGAAGAGTGGATTGTGAGATCGACAGGCGGATCGGTGCGGCGTCTTCAGTAATGCGGACGTTGTATCGATCCGTTGTGGTGAAGAAGGAGCTGAGCCGGAAGGCAAAGCTCTCAATTTACCGGTCGATCTACGTTCCCATCCTCACCTATGGTCATGAGCTTTGGGTCATGACCGAAAGGATAAGATCACGGGTACAAGCGGCCGAAATGAGTTTCCTCCGCCGTGTGGCGGGGCTCTCCCTTAGAGATAGGGTGAGAAGCTCTGCCATCCGGGAGGAACTCAAAGTAAAGCCGCTGCTCCTCCACATCGAGAGGAGCCAGATGAGGTGGTTCGGGCATCTGGTCAGGATGCCACCCGAACGCCTCCCTAGGGAGGTGTTTAGGGCACGTCCAACTGGTAGGAGGCCACGGGGAAGACCCAGGACACGTTGGGAAGACCATGTCTCCCGGCTGGCCTGGGAACGCCTCGGGATCCCCCGGGAAGAGCTAGACGAAGTGGCTGGGGAGAGGGAAGTCTGGGCTTCCCTGCTTAGGCTGTTGCCCCCGCGACCCGACCTCGGATAAGCGGAAGATGATGGATGGATGGATGGACAAACTATATAGTACCAAGCCCGTTTTTTTAAATAAACTTTGAAAATAATGGCTCCTCAAGATCCGGCTCCCCTAAAAAAAGACATAAAACCTATCTCCAGTCTGGACCTTGGGGTGCAGAGAAGGCAGGCGAAGTGCAAGTAAGAAGAGGCCCTTATATTAGGGAAACGCAGGAGAAAAAAAAACAAGGATGTGCAGCACGGAAGGACACAAAGTGCATCCATCCATTTCCTACCGCTTATTCCCTTTCGGGGTCGCGGGGGGCGCTGGCGCCTATCTCAGCTACGATCGGGCGGAAGGCGGGGTACACCCTGGACAAGTCGCCAGACAGACAACATTCACACTCACATTCACACACTAGGGCCAATTTAGTGTTGCCAATCAACCTATCCCCAGGTGCATGTCTTTGGAAGTGGGAGGAAGCCGGAGTACCCGGAGGGAACCCACGCATTCACGGGGAGAACATGCAAACTCCACACAGAAAGATCCCGAGCCTGGATTTGAACCCAGGATTGCAGGACCTTCGTATTGTGAGGCAGACGCACTAACCCCTCTTCCACCGTGAAGCCCAAAAGAAATAAAAAGAAAACACAGAACACAACGCTGGTGTTAGAAGCCTCCTGATTGGCAATCAGGGACAGGTGAGGCAGCCAGAGGAGTGGTGGAAAATGTAGGAAAACAGAAAGTGAAACAGAAAATAACTAATGGAATGTATACAAATGAAGAACACACTAATGCAGTTGTCGTCACCTGATGTCTACTGTTGTTCTGTTCCCACGGCGCCGGCGCCCCGCCGCCGGAGTTGTGTGTGAGACAGCACGCTTGTGGGCCGCGCACCTCCAGCAAGCCGCCCAAGGACGACGAGGCACGCTGAAGACAACCCGGGTTGGCCGCCGCCTCCTCGCTACATTGTCGCAGGTAGGGGTGGAAGGGAGGCGCGGCGACCGGGACTTGTCCTGACACCGACGTGAGGGTCCCGTTCACGCTGTGCCTCCTCCTGACCGGCCTGGAAGTGAAGGTGGTTCGGGCTTGCAGGGTGAAACAGAGGTCACGGCCGTCTTTTATCTGCGGACACGTAAATATATATATATTTTTTTGTTTTTTTTTTCCCCTTGGCCTCAGTCTGCACCCCCACTCCAGGGCCTAGGCTAAGACCGATTTTTTAATTTTATTTTAATCTTCTATTTCCCCCCCCGCCAAGTTTACCTGTATGTCATCTTTTTTGTAAGGGGCGCTGGAAGCCGGCAGACCCGTCAGCGATCCTGTTCTGTCTCCCTGTAATGTTTGTCTGATTTTGAATGGGATTGTGCTGAAAATTGTAATTTTCCTGAAGGAACTCTCCTGACGGAATAAATAAAGTACTATCTATCTATCTATCCATCTATATCGACACGAAATTATAGCAATGGGGATTACCTAACAAAGGAACGCTGAAGTCCTCCAAATTTGACGTGAGACTTTGATTGTATGACGCGGACACGCTTGTTACTGGATCCTCTCTAATACGCTTCTCCCCTGGAGACTTTGTTTGTGTAAAGAATATGTGGTTATAATTATTTGATACTTGTTTATATTGACAAATGTGCTGTTTTAGGCTGCAATTTTGTTTAATCATTGTTACTATACATATATAGATATATATATATGTACATATTACATTAATATAATGCCTATATAATTAAAGGCCTACTGAAACCCACTACTACCGACCACGCAGTCTGATAGTTTATATATCGATGATGAAATATTAACATTGCAACACATGCCAATACGGCCGGTTTAGATTACTAAATTACAATTTTAAATTTCCCGCAAAGTTTCATGTTGAAAACGTTGCGGTATGATGACGTGTACGCGTGACGTCTCGGGTTGCAGCGGACATATTAGCCCAGCACCACTTACGGCTAAAAGTCGTCTCTTTTCATCGCATAATTACACAGAGATTTGGATATCTGTGTTGCTGAATCTTTTGCAATTTGTTCAATTAATACTGGAGACGTCAAAGAAGAATGCTGTTGGTGGAAAGCGGTGGATTGCAGCTGCCTTTAGCAACCGAAACACAGCCGGTGTTTCTTTGTTTGTTGTGAAGCTTTAACACAGAGCGGTCAAGCGAACATGTTTCTTTACGTCAACCAGCAAGTTTTTGGATGGGAAAATCGTGATATTAAGTCGGCTCTTACCGGAGACTTCAGTGGATTATGGGACCTCCTCCTGTAGCTGTCAAAAAGGCAGCTACAGGAGGCTTCTCTCAGAGACACTGGCGTTCACCGCAGCCATCCGACTTTCAGGTATGACAGTATAATCTCACTAAAATACTATTTACACAATAAGCAGATGAGGGATTTTCCAGAATTATCCTAGTAAATGTGTCTAATTACATCTAAAAGGCACCCACTGCCGCCGCCCCGAGCTTTTTTTTTTTTTTTTAGTGCCTCACTAACTTTCTTCATCCACAAATCTTTCATCCTCGCTCAAATTAATAGGGAAATCGTCGCTTTCTTGGTCCAAATAGCTCTTGCTGCTGGAGGCTATGATTACCGTATTTCCTTGAATTGCCGCAGGGCATATAGTATGCGCCCTCTTGTAATTACTGCAGGGTCAAAATCGCTTCGCAAAATAATTAGCGCATGCTTAGTATTACCGCCTGGTCAAACTCGTGACGTCACGAGTCATCTGATGAGTCACCTGTCATCATTTTCAAAATGGAGGAGGCTGATTTCAATACCGGTAATTTGAAATCGCATAAAGGGAAGAAGATTAAGAGCTATTCACTAGGATTTAAGGTCCAAGCTCACATCACACTCAATTTTTTACTGCATGCCTTTGGTAAGTGCCGGAGTGAGAAGAGGTTTTAAAATAATTAGCGCATGCTTACTTTTACCGTATGCCTTTGGTAAGTGCCGGAGTGAGGAGAGGTTTTAAAATAATTAGCGCATGCTTACTTTTACCGTATGCCTTTGGTAAGTGCCGGAGTGAGAAGAGGTTTTAAATTAATTAGCGCCCCGGGGGCAATTCAAGGAAATACGGTATAAACAATGTTCAGATGTGAGGAGCCCTACACCCCGTGACGTCACGCGCACATCGTCTGCTACTTCCGGTACAGGCAAGACTTTTTTATTAGCGACCAAAAGTTGCGAACTTTATTGTCGATGTTCTCTACTAAATTCTTTCAGCAAAAATATGGCAATATCGCGAAATGATCAAGTATGACACATAGAATGGACCTGCTATCCCCGTTTAAATAAGAAAATCTCATTTCAGTAGGCCTTTAACAATTAATATAATTGGAATGATACGAGTACCTTGTTTATTTCTGTGATGACCTCCATAAAGTTTTGTATTAATTCAGAAATATCAATCAGTTAGAATGCGCCACACATGGATATGTGTGTTGACAATTTTCCCATCATGCATTGTAGTTTATGTATCATTTATTTATTAAATTTTTTAAAAATGTATGATGCATGGAAGTTTTTTACAATATCCACCAAGTTCAGTGAGCAGGTCGTGTTATGTGTGGAAAGGTTGTTTTTGATTGGGTATTATAGGTTAATGCTGTGCTGTACAGGCATCAAAGTGCAATTATTGGTTATTAACCTGATTTACTCACAAGGTCCACAAGATGACGTCAAAGTTGTAGTGATTGGAGTAGCAGATAATTATAATTATTATAAATATTTTTTCACTGAATTTCTATACACTGAACTATTTTAACACTGAATTTTTAAACACTGATTTTTTTGTACCCACATTTTTTATACATTGAACTATTTTACACTAAATATTTTTTCACTGAAATTTTATACACTAAATTTTTTTTAACTGAATTTTTTTTAGAGTAAACGTTTATACATATAATTTTTTTACACTGTATTTCTACACACTGATTATTTTCACAGTGAGTTTTTATACACTGACTTTTTATACACAGATTTTATATACAATGAATTTCTGTACACTGGATTTTTTTTACACTTATTTCTCTACACTGAACTATTTTACACTGAATTTTTAAACACTGATTTTTTATACACTGAATTTCTAGACACTGATTTTTTGTAACCACATTTTTTATACACTGAATTTGTTTTCATCAAATTTTTATACAATGAACTATTTTACACTGAATATTTTTTCACAGAAATGTTATACACTATTTTTTTACTGAATTTTTTTAGACTAAATTTTTAGACATTTAATCTGTCACCACTAAATTTCTACACACTATTTTTTTTCACAGTGAGTTTTTATACACTGACTTTTTATACACAGATTTTTCATACATTGAATTTCTGTACACTGGATTTTTTTTACAATGAATTTCTACACAATGAACTATTTTACACTGAATTTTTAAACACGGAATTTTTATACACTGAATGTCTATATACTGATTTTTTGTAACCAACATTTTTATACACTGAACAATTTTACATTGAATATTTTTTCACTGGAATTTTATACACAACATTTTTTAAAGGGATTTTTTTATACTAAATTTTTAGACATTTAATTTGTTTACACTGAATTTCTACACACTGATTTTTTTTCACAGTGAGTTTTTATACACTGACTTTTAATACACAGAATTTTTCATACATTGAATTTCTATAGACTGGATTTGTTTACACTAAATTTCTATACAATAAACTATTTTACAATGAATTCTTATACACTGATTTTTTTTGGACCCAAAATTTTCATACACTGAATATTTTTTCACTGGAATTTTATACTCAACATTGTTTTACTGAATTATTTTACACTAATTTTTTAGATTTGTATTTTTTTTTACATTGATTTTTAATGCCCTGATTTTTTTTTTTACAATGAATTTTTTTTTCAATAAAATTCTCAGCATAATTTGATTTAAACACACTTAAACAAAAAAAATTCAGTGACATAAAGTCAGTGTCAAAAATAACTATTCTTAATAAAGACACAAAATAATTTCCATAATCCACTGGCTGTTCCTCTATGCGTGCCTATTAGGGGCCTTTTTGGCCCTCTTTTCTGTCACATAGAGTTTGTGACGAACCCCAAGATGCAGAGAAGGCGGCAGGCATTGTGCAGGAAAACATGATTTAATCTTTAAAAATGAAAACACAAACCAGGAACTAGGAATAGCCAAACTGGAAAACGGGAAACAGGATCCAGCAAACAGGAACTAGCAACAAAAAGACGGCACGCTGCAAACAGCTACAGGTTCTACAAAAAGCATTAATGACAATAATCCAGCCCAGAGTGGAGGAACAAGCAGGTCTAAGTAGCATCTGGCTGATTGACACCAGGTGTGGCCCGGTGCCAATCAGCCACAGCTGAGGGGAAAAAACACTCAGGGATAACAGAAGGAAATAAAGACAAAATAAGAGCGCTGACAGGAAATAAGACAAACACAGAGGAAAAACTAAAACATGACCAAACTGTCAGGTACAAACCTGACACGTTCTAATTGGTCCCTTTATGCCAACACAAGGAAAAGTTGTCCAAATTTCTGACCTTTTTAACAGTGATTATCTTATTTTAGACTGATAAATGGTTTAAAAAAATAAAAAAACACCCCAACACAATTTTGTCATCCTAGTACCTGTGATTCTTGCACCTTTTGGCGGTAAGTCCCAAGAGGCTCACAGGTGTGCGGTTTGGCCTGGTGGGGAGATGCTTTACACTCTCTGCTGAGTGAAGAGTCTGACATTGTGCAGCAAATCCTGCTTCTGTTGAGAAATTGAATCAAAAACACTTTTAACACCAACTTTGAAGACATGGCTCGCTTAAGTGCTCAGCAAAAGCATCCGTGGGGTTTCCCTGTCAACTTTTGCACGTCATGTGGAGTCTGGGCCGGCTCGTGGCATTAAGAGTCTACGCCAGAGGTCTCTTACAGGGGATCCGTGGCCCCAGTAGGCCAGGGTACTGGTCACATTTGAAACAATATGGTAACACTTTCTATCGACAGTACCAATTTTTGGTACTTTTGTGTGTGTTAATAAATCTTAATTGTTTTTGGTAACAAAACCTTATTTTTCTGTCCAGTTGTTACTCTGCCCTATCATGCAAAAAACAACTTTTCTTACCCATTGGTGCCTGTTTTTATGTATTTGGGATCTGCTTAAGTCTCAAAAATGTTGAGATGCCACCTCAGTAGAAGCATTTAAGTCTCACCTTAAAACTCATTTGTATACTCTAGCCTTTAAATAGACTCCCTTTTTAGACCAGTTGATCTGCCGTTTCTTTTCTTTTTCTTCTATGTCCCACTCTCCTTTGTGGAGGGGGTCCGGTCCGATCCGGTGGCCATGTACTGCTTGCCTGTGTATCGGCTGGGGACATCTCTGCGCTGCTGATCCGCCTCCGCTTGGGATGGTTTCCTGCTGGCTCCGCTGTGAACGGGACTCTCGCTGCTGTGTTGGATCCGCTTTGGACTGGACTCTCGCGACTGTGTTGGATCCATTATGGATCGAACTTTCACAGTATCATGTTAGACCCGCTAGACATCCATTGCTTTCCTCCTCTCCAAGGTTCTCATAGTCATCATTGTCACCGACGTCCCACTGGGTCATTATTGTCACCGATGTCCCACTGGGTGTGAGTTTTCCTTGCCCTTATGTGGGCCTACCGAGGATGTCGTAGTGGTTTGTGCAGCCCTTTGAGACACTAGTGATTTAGGGCTATATAAGTAAACATTGATTGATTGACAATAATCTTGCCTTCCTTCATACTTTCTCCAAACGAGCCGTTTGAAATTTGACAATTTAGTGACGTTTTTTCCCAAGTGGGACGTCAGCGGATTTTCCATACATGGTCAAAATTTACCGAAAATGCTTTGTGTGAAACCGCCACTGTAGTCCGACACTTTTGTCAGTAAGCTCCTTCTTTTTCGGTATCCTCTCGTTAGTTTTCAACTTCGACAAGTTGGAAAAACTTATTCAGGGGTTACCATTTAGTGGTCAATAGTACGGAATATGTACTGTACTGTGCAATCTACTAATAAAAGTTTCAATCAATCAATCAATCAATCAGTGGGTCAGACTGGCTCGTACGAGGGCATGCATCCTCCGCTGTTGTCATTTCTAATATGAAGAAGCGTTCAGTTGTAATTTACTGTATCTGTCAGTAGACTCGCTATGGAAGTGCTAAAAAACTACAACAAATATAGCGGGGAAAGGACTCAGTCGAAGTGGTGGCACGTAAATAAGACCGCCCAAAACAATGGCACACCCTGAAGAGACGGTCAGAAAGTAGCTTGAAAAAGGTCTGTAAAGCATCATTTATGCAAAATTTTGAAGAACTGCCATTACATTTTATGTGGACCAACATTTCTTAAACATCGTTCCATTTTGTTGGGCCACGAACGCCCCCTAGTGGGTCGCCAAAAAAGGTGTTTCTCAGCTGTGGTACATATTGGCTGCAGTGCTACTCAGTTGTAATACAGTTTTCCACCACTTGGGGCAGTAATGACAATCTGAAACAAACAGAAGTCTGGAGCTTAAGGCATGGAGAAGTTTCTTAAGCGCAAAAATTACGACTAAAGTGGTATATATATATATATATATATATATATATATATATATATATATATATATATATATATATACACACACACATATATACATGTATATATATATATATTTATATATATATATATATATACATACAAACTTTTTTGTAGCTATATAGTCATAGAGAAGTTTCTTAAGCGCAAAAATTACGACTAAAGTGGTAAATCTCTCTTTATATATATATATATATATATATAGATATATATGTGTACACATATATATCTATATATATATATATATACGTGTAAACATATATATATATGTATATACACACACACATATATACATGTATATATATATACATACAAACGTTTGTAGATATATAGTCATAGAGAAGGTTCTTAAGCGCAAAAATTACGACTAAAGTGGTAAATATATATATATATATATATATATATACGTGTACACATATATATATATATATATACACACATATATATATATATATATATATATAAAAACACAATTATATGTATATATGTACACATATATATATATATATGTATACATATATATATATATATAAACATATATATATATATAGTCGAGGTTTCTGTGGTTTATCCATTATACAGTGCTCAATACAGCAGTAGAGTGGAATATACGTATATAATATATATATATATATATATATATATATATATATATATATATATATATATATATATATATATATATATATATATATATAAAAAATGAATAAAACAATGTGTGCTGAACGATGAACAAGTTTGGTAGTGCGCAGCTTTTCAAAGCGAGGTTTGAAGCATGATACTGCGTGATACTGATAAAGCTTGTTCCCGGGGTCACACTATTTGAGAAGAAATGGGTTTAGGGTATGCCGGGGGTCGTCCTTCAGTGGTCTAGTAATAATATTTCAAATCAAGTTAAAGGAGTTTTTTTATGGAGCAAAAGTTGCCCACGGTGGTAGACGCGTCATCTGAACCCAGACCTGAGACACGTGGCCTTTTGGGAGCACCAGCAAACCGTGGCTGACACGTCATGTGACGCTAAATAATGCTGACGCAGGCAAAGGGAAAGAGAAAGGAACAAAACCTTCTCTTCTGGTCACCAGCCAGAAGGTCAAAAGTCAAGCGGGAGGAAAGAAAAGTGAAAGAAGAATATGGATGGATGGATGGGTTGATAGGTTGATGGATGGATGGACATCCATTTTTACGTCACTAATACCATCTGATAAAATCCTCCTTTGGGGAACAATCGTCTTTACGTGCGTACACTAAATCCTGTCAAACAGAAACTGCTCATCTCTCTGGCGTAGACTAGAGTTAATGTCATCTTTGCAACGTGCAGCTAAATTCAAACCGAAAGAACCCTGTGGTTTTTCAACCAATCAGAAACAGGAAGCTTAATGACCGTAATGGATTTAACGAAAGACAAGTATGCGCTGTGGTTTATTTGTTCCAAACCTTCTTAGCAAGCTACATAAAGGCGCATCATTACATTATTACAGATTACAACGCCACTTGTCAACCTGTCTGAAAAGGAGTAGGAAGAAGCAGAGTTTATTCATCCTCCTTGCCGTTCATACATTCTAAGTAATGAGTAATCAGGGGGATAAGGGTATATTTTGGAAAAAGATCAAGCAAAAAAATCTAGAAGTAAAGACGATAAAATAAGAATATCATAAATAAAATATGAAATGAAATAACTATAACATAGTTTACGCTAAAATAAGTAAAGACATAAAGGATAAATGAATAAATATAGATAATGGCGTAATAATGTTGACAGAAACATTACACAGGTGTTCAACCCTTGCATTTTGTGGCTTTTAAAGCCTCACAACCAAACACTTTTATGTTAAAGGGGAACATTATCACCAAACCTATGTAAGCGTCAATATATACCTTGATGTTGCAGAAAAAAGGCCATGTATTTTTTTAACCGATTTCCGAACTCTAAATGGGTGAATTTTCGCAAATTAAACGCCTTTCTGTTTATCGGTCTTTTAGCGACGACGTCAGAATGTGACGTCACCGAGGTAACACAGCCGCCATTTTCATTTTCAACACATTACAAACACCGGGTCTCAGCTCTGTTATTTTTCCGTTTTTTCGACTATTTATTGGAACCTTGGAGACATCATGCCTCGTGGGTGTGTTGTCGAAGGGTGTAACAACACTAACAGGGAGGGATTCAAGTTGCACCACTGGCAAGAAATCTGCCGCCAGACCCCCATTGAATGTACCAGAGTGTCTTCACATTTGACCGGCGATGCTAAGACAGACATGGCACAGAGATGTATGGATAACCTGCAGATGCATTTGCAACGATTAAGTCAACGAAATCACAAAGGTGAGTTTTGTTGATGTTGTTGACTTATGTGCTAATCAGACATATTTGGTCACGGCATGACTGCCAGCTAATCGATGCTAACATGCTATTTACGCTAGCTGTATGTACATTTGAAACTAGATACCCACATTTAATGCGAAACAAACACTTACCAATTGACGGATTTAAGTTGCTCCAGTGTCACAAGATGCGAAAGTCCTGATCGTTTGGTCCGCACATTTTACCGGCGATGCTAATAAGGCAGCCATGCTATGGGCCACTTCATTAGGTACACTCACGCTATGGCCGAGTAGCGTCAATAGCTTCAATTTCTTCTTCAATTTCGTTTTCGCTATCTGCCTCCATACTCCGACCATCTGTTTCAATACATGCGTAATCTGTTGAACCGCTTAAGCCGCTGAAATCCGAGTCTGAATCCGAGCTAATGTCGCTATATCTTGCTGTGGTAACCGCCATGTTGTTTACATTGGCAGCCCTGTATGACGTCACAGGGAAATGGATAATGGTTTCGAAGATAGCGAAAATAAGGCACTTTAAAGCTTTATTTAGGGATATTCCGGGACCGGTAAAATTTTGAAAAAAACTTCCAAAAATACAACAAGCCACTGGGAACTGATTTTTATTGCTTTTAACCCTTCTGAAATTGTGATAATGTTCCCCTTTAAAATACTCAACAGATCCCAATAAACATCTGTTCAGTATTTTAACATAAAAGTCCATGATTATACATTTTATTTTTAGTGCTTTTTTTCCACAAACTCAGACGATTTAAAAGGTAAAAATACGGGTGTATAAAATGAACATTATGAATAAAAATAAAATGGTGACTTTTTTTTTTTTTTATAAAAAAGGTAAGGATAATAAAGAAAATCCTACTCACAGATGAAGAATTATGATTAAAAATATTTGTAAAAAGTTTTAAAAGTGTGACATCGCATCGCACCCCCAAGGGGCCCGCCACACAATTTGAGAGGAACTGTACTGTAAGCAAGATTTTTTTTTCACTTTTATTATTATTATTATTAATTGTTAATATAAGCAGAACACTAAGGAGATTTTTTTCAATATTATTATTATACATTTTATTAAATATATTACAATATATCTTTTTTTTTTAATCAAAAATTTAGACACTTTACAAGGTATAAACAAGTGTATAAAATGAACATTATAAATAGAAAAATACATTAAAAATATATTTAAAAAAACAAAGGTGCGAATAATAAAGAAAATGCAACTCACAGCTGAAAAATTATGATTAAAAATATTTGTAAAAAGTTTTAAAACTGTGACATTGCATTGCACCCCTATTATACATTTTATTAAATATATTATAATAAATCTTATTTGAAAAAACAAAAACAAAAATTCAGACACTTTACAAGGTATAAACAAATGTATAAAATTAACGTTATAAATAAAAAAAAATTAATAAAAATAAAAAAAGGTAAGAGAAATAAAGAAAATTAAGAATTATGATTAAAATTATTTGTAAAAAGTTTTAAAATTGTGACATCGCATCGCACCCCTAAGGGGCCAGCCACACAATTTGAGAAGAATTGTATTGTAAGCGAGATATTTTTCACTATTGTTATTATTATTGTTATTAATAATTGTTAATATAAGCATAACACTAAGGAGATTGTAATCATCATTATTATTATTATACATTTTATCAAATATACTATAATAAATCTTATTTGAAAAAACAAAAACATAAATTCAGACACTTTACAAGGTATAAACAAATGTATAAAATTAACTTTATAAATTAAAAAAAATTAATAAAAATAAAAAAAGGTAAGAAAAATAAAGAAAATTAAGAATTATGATTAAAATTATTTGTAAAAAGTTTTAAAATTGTAACATCGCATTGCACCCCTAAAGGGCCCGCCACACAATGTGAGAAGAACTGTATTGTAAGCGAGATATTTTTCACTATTATTATTATAATTATTATTAATTGTTAATATAAGCATAACAATAAGGAGATTGTATTAATTATTATTATTACACATTTTATTAAATATACTATAATAAATCTTATTTGAAAAAACAAAAACAAAAATTCAGACACTTTACAAGGTATAAACAAATGTATAAAATTAACATTATAAATAAAAAAAAATTAATAAAAATAAAAAAAGGTAAGAAAAATAAAGAAAATTAAGAATTATGATTAAAATTATTTGTAAAAAGTTTTAAAAGTGTAACATCGCATCGCACCCCCAAGGGGCCCGCCACACAATTTGAGAAGAACTGTATTGTAAGCGAGATATTGTTCACTATCATTATTATTATTGTTATTATTATTATTATTAAATCTATTACTATTATTATTACTATTACTATTATTTGTTAATATACGTAAAACAGTTAGGACATTATATTCATTATTATTATTATAAATTGTATTATCTTTACAATAATACATCTTATTTTGAGAGCATTTTTCAAAAATTCATATGCTTTACAAGGTGAAAATACTAAAGTGTAAAATAAAAAATGTTAAAAATACAAAAAAAAGAACTAATTAAAAGGTAAGAATAATAAAGAAAATGCTACTCACAAATTAAGAATTATGATTAGAAATATTTGTCAAAAGTTTTAAAAATGTGGCATTACATCGCACTCCCAAGGGGCCCGCCACACAATGTGAGAAGAACTGTATTGTAAGCAAGATTTTTTTCACTATTATTATTATAATTATTATTAATTGTTAATATAAGCATAACAATAAGGAGATTGTATTAATTATTATTATTACACATTTTATTAAATATATTATAATAAATCTTATTTGAAAAAACAAAAACTAAAATTCAGACACTTTACAAGGTATAAACAAATGTATAAAATGAACATTATGAATAAAATAAAAATTAATACAAACAAAAAAAGGTAAGAAAAATAAAGAAAATTAAGAATTATGATTAAAATTATTTGTAAAAAGTTTTAAAAGTGTGACATTGCATCGCACCCCCAAGGGGCCCGCCACACAATGTGAGAAGAACTATATTGTAAGCGAGATATTTTTCATTAATATTATTATTATTATTATTATTAATTGTTAATACAAGCAGAACACTAAGGACATTTCATTCATTTAATTATTATAAATTGTTTTATCTTTATAATAATACATCTTATTTTAAGAGCATTTTTAAAAAATGTAAATGCTTTACAAGGTAAAAAAACTAAAGTGTAAAATATAAAATGTTTAAAATAAAAAAATAAAAAAAAATAACTGTTTAAAAGGTAAGAATGATAAAGAAAATGCTACTTATACATTAAGAACTATGATTAAACATTGTCAAAAATTCTAATATTTCAGTGTGTATAAAAGGTAAACAGGAAAAAGTCGCACCACTGACAAACAAGTTACAGCACATTAAGTCATCGAGTGACATTTATAGACCAACAGTCAAATTGGAAACTCACCGACAATGTGAACTCAGCGACTTCTTCGTGACTGGGAAACTTTCTAAACTGAACACATCCTTCCTTCTCGTCAGACTTCTGTGGATTGAAGCAGTTGACGGGTCGGTTTCAGATTTGACTGCACGGAATATCATCATCATTCTGTGTGTGTGTGTGTGTGTGTGTGTGTGTGTGTGTGTGTGTGTGTGTGTGTGTGTGTGTGTGTGTGTGTGTGTGTGTGGCACTCGTCCAAGTAAAGACAGGAATGAGACAGAGAAGAAGAGAATACAACCTGCTGCAACAGGTTCTGATGGATGTAATTGTGCACACACTGGCAGTCTTGTCTTCCATCAGTGTTGAGGAGGACATCAGATCCACTGCACAGGAGATGGCACCCAACCCGTGGCACCGCGCCCTGCTTTCTCAGCCCACCTCCACTTGGCAACACACACAAGCTTTCCTGGCATAGGGATGGCTGTGTAAAACAAAAAGTAAAACCGAAATGGCTACAAATTCAACAAAAACAGAATGCTGGACGACAGCAAAAACTTACAGCGTGCGTAGCAGAGACGGCGTCCACAAAGTACATCCGTACATGACATGGCAATCAACAATGTTCCCACAAAGACGGATAGCGTACAGCACAACTTAAATAGTCTTCATTGCGAAAACAAAGCAAGTGCAGGCAGTAGCGCTCAAAGGAAGGGGCGAAGCAACAAAACAGGAACCAAAATAACAGTGCGAGACAGGAACTAAAAGCACTACACACAGGAAACTAGGGACGGTGTGGCGCAGTGGGAGAGTGGCCGTGCGGAACCCGAGGGTCCCTGGTTCAAATCCCACCTAGTACCAACCTCGTCACGTCCGTTGTGTCCTGAGCAAGACACTTGACCCTTGCTCCTGATGGGTGCTGGTTAGCGCCTTGCATGGCAGCTCCCTCCATCAGTGTGTGAATGTGTGTGTGAATGGGTAAATGTGGAAGTAGTGTCAAAGCGCTTTGAGTACCTTGAAGGTAGAAAAGCGCTATACAAGTACAAACTACAACAAACTCAAAACAAGGCACGACAACCTGGTCAAGTTTCTTTTTTTTTTAACCTTTTCCACTGCCTCCGTATTTTTGTTTTATGAAAAAAATGTGCCTCGGCTCAAAAAAAAGGTTGAAAAACATGGCTCTATGTGACACTTTGCTGTAAACAAATACCTGCTGCAAAAAATGCGAGTCAAAGATCCTATATATGACAAGAGTGCACTACTGTTTTTAACTGTAAGGACTTACTGAAAAATGCAAGTCAAAAATTCCATATATGGAAAGAATGCTTTGCGGCTTTTCGAAGAGCTACAGCAAAAATACTCGTCAGACAAGACAAGACACCGCTGCTCTTTTTAAGAACATACTCGAACATTCTAGTCTAAGACTTTATGTTTTTCATATATGTCGTTAATAAGTAGCAACTGCAAAGAATGCAGGTCAGAAATCATATATATGACATGAGTGCTCCACTGTTTTTAATATATTGCACAAATGCTAGTCAAAGATCCTATATATGAGAAGAGATCTCTGCTGTTTGAAAGTCCCCAGTGTAAAATGCTAGTCAAAGATCCAAACATTCTGCTGTGATTTAAGTACAATGCTAGCCAGATACCCTTTTTGATGTTTTTAAGGCCCTACTGCAAAAATGCAAGTCAAAGATCCTATGCACGAGAAGAGTGAGGACATACTGTAAAAAGTGTCAAAGTTAGAGGACCACTTTGCTTTTTCTAGGTAAGTACTGTACCTGCTTCAAAAATGCAAGTCAAAGATCATATATATGACAATATTGCTCTGCTGTTTTAAAGGACCTACTGCCAAAAATTATCATCAAAGATCCTATATATAGGAAGAGTTATCTGCTGTTTGTAAATACCAAGGGTAAAATGCAAGTCAAAACCATTCTTCTGTCCTTGAAGTACATGCTGCAAATAATGCCAGTCAAAGACCCTTTTTGTGACACGACCTCTGGTGTTTTTAAGGCCCCAATGCAAAAATGAAGGTCAAAGATCCTATTCATGAGAAGAGTGATCTGCTGTTTTTAAGGATATACTTTTAAAAAAAAAGGCACATATCTTTTTAGTTAGAGGACCACTATGCTTTTTCTAGGTTAGTACTGTACCTGCTCCAAAAAATGCAAGTCAAAGATCCTATATATGACAATATTGCTATGCTGTTTTAAAGGACCAACTGCAAAAATTGTAATCAAAGATCCTATATATAGGAAGAGTTACTTACTATTTGTATGCTAGTCAAAATCATTCTGCTGTCCTTTAAGTACATGCGGAAAAAAATGCTAGTCAAAGACCCTCTTTGTGACAGGACATCTCTGATGTGTTTAAGGCCCACTGCAAAAATGCAAGTCAAAGATCCTACACACGAGAAGAGTGATCGGCTGTTTTTAAGGACATACTGTAAAAAAGTGTCAAATCTTTTATTACTTACAGAACCACTTTGCTTTTTCCAGGTAAGTACCGTACCTGCTGCAAAAAAAATGCAAGTCAAAGATCATATATATAACAATAGTGCTCTGTTGTTTTTAAGAACCTACTGCACAAAATCAAATCAAAGATCCTTTATATAGGAAGACTTGTCTGCTGTTTGTAAGTACCCAGTGTAAAATGCTAGTTAAAACCATTCTGCTGTCACATGCTGCAAAAAATGCTAGGCATAGACCCTCAAAAAAAAATGCTAGTCAAAGACTGTAAAAAAAAAAAAAAAAAAAGAATAAAGTCAAAGATCTTATAAGTAAGAGGACCACTTTGCTTTTTCTAGGTAAATACTGTACCTGCTGAAAAAAATGCAAGTCAAAGATCATATATATGACAAGAGAGCTCTACGGGTTTTAAGGGCCTTGTCAAAGACCCTATATATGAAAATAAATCTCTGCTGTTTGTGAGTACCCAGTGTAAAATGTTTGTCAAAGATCCTCTGTGTGGCAAAACCATTCTGCTGTCATTTAAGTACATGCTGCAAAAAATGCTAGTCAAAGACCCTTTTTGTGACAAAAGCTCTCTGCTGTTTTTAGGGACCCACTGAAAAAATTCTGATCAAAGAACCTGCCGTTTGTAAGTACCAAGTGTAAAATGCTAGTCAAAGATCCTCTGTGTGAAGAAACCCCTTTGCTGTCATTTAAGTACATGCTGCAAAAAATGCTTGTCAAAGACCCTCTTTCTGACAGGACCTCTCTGATGTGTTTAAGGTCCTACTGCAAAAATGCAAGTCAAAGATCCTATACGCAAGAAGAGTTTGTAAGTACCCAGGGTAAAATGCTAGTCAAAACCATTCTGCTGTCATTTAAGTACATGCTGCAAAAAATGCTAGTCAAAGACCCTTTTTGTGACAAGAGCTCTCTGCTGTTTTTAGGGACCCACTGAAAAAATTCTGATCAAAGAACCTGCCGTTTGTAAGTACCAAGTGTAAAATGCTAGTCAAAGATCCTCTGTGTGAAGAAACCCTTTTGCTGTCATTTAAGTACATGCTGCAAAAAATGCTTGTCAAAGACCCTCTTTCTGACAGGACCTCTCTGATGTGTTTAAGGCCCTACTGCAAAAATGCAAGTCAAAGATCCTATACGCAAGAAGAGTTTGTAAGTACCCAGGGTAAAATGCTAGTCAAAACCATTCTGCTGTCATTTAAGTACATGCTGAAAAAAATGCTTGTCAAAGACCCTTTTTGTGACAAGAGCTCTCTGCTATTTTTAGGGACCCACTGAAAAAATTCTGATCAAAGAACCTGCCGTTTGTAAGTACCAAGTGTAAAATGCTAGTCAAAGATCCTCTGTGTGAAGAAACCCTTTTGCTGTCATTTAAGTACATGCTGCAAAAAATGCTTGTCAAAGACCCTCTTTCTGACAGGACCTCTCTGATGTGTTTAAGGTCCTACTGCAAAAATGCAAGTCAAAGATCCTATACACAAGAAGAGTTTGTAAATACCCAGGGTAAAATGCTAGTCAAAACCATTCTGCTGTCATTTAAGTACATGCTGCAAAAAATGCTAGTCAAAGACTCTTTTTGTGACAAGAGCTCTCTGCTGTTTTTAGGGACCCACTGAAAAAATTCTGATCAAAGAACCTGCTGTTTGTAAGTACCAAGTGTAAAATGCTAGTCAAAGATCCTCTGTGTGACGAAACCATTTTGTTGTCATTTAAGTACATGCTGCAGAAAATGCTTGTCAAAGACCCTCTTTCTGACAGGACCTCTTTGATGTTTTTAAGGCCCTACTGCAAAAATGCAAGTCAAAGATCCTATACGCAAGAAGAGTTTGTAAGTACCCAGGGTAAAATGCTAGTCAAAACCATTCTGCTGTCATTTAAGTACATGCTGAAAAAAATGCTTGTCAAAGACCCTTTTTGTGACAAGAGCTCTCTGCTATTTTTAGGGACCCACTGAAAAAATTCTGATCAAAGAACCTGCCGTTTGTAAGTACCAAGTGTAAAATGCTAGTCAAAGATCCTCTGTGTGAAGAAACCCTTTTGCTGTCATTTAAGTACATGCTGCAAAAAATGCTTGTCAAAGACCCTCTTTCTGACAGGACTTCTCTGATGTTTTTAAGGCCCTACTGTAAAAATGCAAGTCAAAGATCCTATGCACAAGAAGAGTTTGTAAGTACCCAGGGTAAAATGCTAGTCAAAACCATTCTGCTGTCATTTAAGTACATGCTGCAAAAAATGCTAGTCAAAGACCCTTTTTGTGACAAGAGCTCTCTGCTGTTTTTAGGGACCCACTGAAAAAATTCTGATCAAAGAACCTGCTGTTTGTAAGTACCAAGTGTAAAATGCTAGTCAAAGATCCTCTGTGTGAAGAAACCCTTTTGCTGTCATTTAAGTACATGCTGCAAAAAATGCTTGTCAAAGACCCTCTTTCTGACAGGACCTCTCTGATGTGTTTAAGGCCCTACTGCAAAAATGCAAGTCAAAGATCCTATACGCAAGAAGTGTTTGTAAGTACCAAGTGTAAAATACTAGTCAAAGATCCTCTGTGTGACGGAACCCTTTTGCTGTCATTTAAGTACATGCTGCAAAAAATGCTTATCAAAGACCTTCTTTCTGACAGGACCTCTCTGATGTTTTTAAGGCCCTACTGCAAAAATGCAAGTCAAAGATCCTATACACAAGAAGAGTTTGTAAGTACCCAGGGTAAAATGCTAGTCAAAACCAATCTGCTGTCCTTTAAGTACATGCTCAAAAAAAATGCCAGTCAAAGACCGTTTTTGTGACAGGACCTCTCTGATGTTCTCGAGGCCCTACTGCACAAATTCAAGTCAAAGATCCTATACACAAGAAGAGTAATCTGCTGTTTTTAAGGACATACTGTAAAAAAAAAAAAAAAATTAAAATACCTTATTAGTTAGAAGACCAATTTGCTTTTTTTAGGTAAGTACTGTACCTGCTGCAAAAAAAAATGCAAGTCAAAGATCATATATATGACAGTATTGCTCTGCTGTTTTTAAGGACCACCTGCAAAAAAACCTAATCAAAGATCCTATATACTGTATATGATGAGTTATCTGCTGTTTGTAAGTACCCAGTTTAAAATGATAGTCAAAACCATTCTGCTGTCATTTAAGTACCTTTTATGAGCAAAGGCACATTTTTTGCTTTGCAAAAAATCCGGAGGCACACCACCAGCAGAAATCATTAAAAAACAAAACTGGGTTAACAGTAAAATGTCGTTGTCGCAATAGTTGGATATTACTTTAAAGCATAACCAAGCATGCATCACTACAGCTCTTGTCTCAAAGTAGGTGTACTGTCACCACCTGTCACATCACGCCCTGACTTATTTGGAGTTTTTTTGCTGTTTTCCCGTCTCGCGCTCCTATTTTGGTGGCTTTTTCTCTTTTGTTGGTATTTTCCTGTAACAGTTTCATGTCTTCATTTTGAGCGATATTCCCCCCCATCTACTTAATTTTAGCAGTCAAGAATATTTCAGTTCTTTTTATCCTTCTTGTTGATTGTCATGTCGTGTTCGGATGTACATTGTGGACGCCGTCTTTGCTCCACAGTAAGTCTTTGCTGTCGTCCAGCATTCTTTTTTTTGTTTACTCTGTAGCCAGTTCAGTTTTAGTTTCATTCTGCATAGCCTTTGTGGACGCCGTCTTTGCTCCGCAGTAAGTCTTTGCTGTCGTCCAGCATTCTTTTTTTGTTGACTCTGTAGCCAGTTCAGTTTTTGTTTCATTCTGCATAGCCTTTGTGGACGCCGTCTTTGCTCCACAGTAAGTCTTTGCTGTCGTCCAGCATTCTTTTTTTTGTTTACTCTGTAGCCAGTTCAGTTTTTGTTTCATTCTGCATAGCCTTTGTGGACGCCGTCTTTGCTCCACAGTAAGTCTTTGCTGTCGTCCAGCATTCTTTTTTTGTTTACTCTGTAGCCAGTTCAGTTTTAGTTTCATTCTGCATAGCCTTTGTGGACGCCGTCTTTGCTCCACAGTAAGTCTTTGCTGTCGTCCAGCATTCTTTTTTTGTTGACTCTGTAGCCAGTTCAGTTTTAGTTTCATTCTGCATAGCCTTTGTGGACGCCGTCTTTGCTCCACAGTAAGTCTTTGCTTTCGTCCAGCATTCTTTTTTTGTTGACTCTGTAGCCAGTTCAGTTTTAGTTTCATTCTGCCTAGCCTTCCCTAAGCTTCAATGTATTTTCTTCGGGGCACTCACCTTTTGTTTATTTTTTGTTTAAGCATTAGATACTTTTTTACCTGCACCCTGCCTACCGCTGTTTCCGACATCTACAAAGCAGTTAGCTACCGGCTGCCACCTACTGATATGGAAGAGTATTACACGGTTACTCTGCCGAGCTCTAGACAGCACTGACACTCAACAACACATAATTTGCAGACTATCGATACTGGTTTACAAAATAAAATTCTAACCCAAATAGGTGAAATTAGAGAATCTCCCACGACACTGCTCAATATGACAGTATCCATCTGCGGTTCAATTTTTTGCTCTGCCTAGGTTTTATAGGTAGAAAAGCCAAATGGCTGCTCCTTGGGAGTTCTAGTGTTAAGGACCTATCCAAAAAAATCCCAGTGCAACATCTTCTATCTGCTGTTATTTTAAGGACTTACTCCAACAAATGCTATATTTGCAGACATGCAGGTGGACTTCTGATCTGTTGTTTGCTGGAAGATGTGCATAGATTCAATCAATCAATCAATCAATGTTTACTTATATAGCCCTAAATCACTAGTGTCTCAAAGGGCTGCACAAACCACTACGACATCCTCGGTAGGCCCACATAAGGGCAAGGAAAACTCACACCCAGTGGGACGTCGGTGACAATGATGACTATGAGAACCTTGGAGAGGAGGAAAGCAATTGGTGTCGAGCGGGTCTAACATGAAACTGTGAAAGTTCAATCCATAATGGATCCAACACAGTCGCGAGAGTCCAGTCCAAAGCGGATCCAACACAGCAGCGAGAGTCCCGTTCACAGGAAACCATCCCAAGCGGAGGCGGATCAGCAGCGCAGAGATGTCCCCAGCCGATACACAGGCGAGCAGTATGTGGCCACCGGATCGGACCGGACCCCCTCCACAAGGGAGAGTGGGACATAGGAGAAAAAGAAAAGAAACGGCAGATCAACTGGTCTAAAAAGGGAGTCTATTTAAAGGCTAGAGTATACAAATGAGTTTTAAGGTGAGACTTAAATGCTTCTACTGAGGTGGCATCTCGAACTGTTACCGGGAGGGCATTCCAGAGTACTGGAGCCCGAAATAAAAACGGTGTATAGCCCGCAGACTTTTTTTGGGCTTTGGGAATCACTAATAAGCTGGAGTCCTTTGAACGCAGATTTCTTGCCGGGACATATGGTACAATACAATCAGCAAGATAGGATGGAGCTAGGCCGTGTAGTATTTTATACGTAAGTAGTAAAACCTTAAAGTCACATCTTAAGTGCACAGGAAGCCAGTCCTGGTGAGCCAGTATAGGTATATATGTATGTATATATGTATATAAAGGTATATACAGTACAGGCGTAATGTGATCAAACTTTCTTGTTCTTGTCAAAAGTCTAGCAGCCGCATTTTGTACCAACTGTAATCTTTTAATGCTAGACACGGGGAGACCCGAAAATAGTACGTTACAGTAATCGAGACGAGGCGTAACAAACGCATGGATAATGATCTCAGCGTCTTTAGTGGACAGAATGGATTACCAAATAGTCCCACACAAAAGTGTGCACCTTGAAGGCACCGCGCCCTGGGCAGAACGGCGAGACTTGAGGATTGATGGCACGTTGAATAAACTTTTGTGTTCGTGAGGAACGTTTCCTGCCTGGGGATCTTTGAGAAGGGAGTCAAGGTGTGAAATTCACACATTCACGGTTGCTCAGGTGCTGCTAAACATTGGGTTTTGTATGCTTCCGTGTATTAAATAATCATAAGTACAACTCTGTGCATGTACATGTTTTTTACTTACAGCTGGGCGACTCAATCCAAACATCAAAGTTAAACAGTACATTTAGTCTTTTTTACGTTTTTAGTACCGCCCATCTTTGTCATGTACTTTTTGACAGTGAGACTTTTTTGCAACTGAGTTCCTGTCATGTTGAAAAAAAAAAAAATCTTAATAAGTTGCAAGTATGTGGTCTTTCTTGAGTTGGACCACATTAAGTAAGGCAGATTGACACTTTTGGCCGGGATCCCGTGCAAGGTAATAACGGCAAGTTTTATTTGACACTACTAAAGAAGTAGGGGTTGGTCCTCACACTTTGTACTCATCACCGAAACATCTTTAATAAACATTCCTGCATTACATCGAAGATTAATGAGTTGGCTTTTGCTCCAGCTGTATACTGTATAAATAGTATCATTTGTTTATCAATTGTTATACGTGCACTTCTGCACAACATTGTATCCTTAAAGGGAAATTATTCAGTATAGAGCAGCGTTTCTTAACCATAGGGCAGGGGGCGGCAACGTAAAATGTTGATAAAAAATACAAAAACAAATATGTCTGGAGCCGCAAAAAAATAAAAGCCATATTACATACAGATAGTGTCATGAGATATAAATTGAATTATGAGGACTTAAAGGAAACTAAATGAGCTCCAATATAGCTACAAATGAGGCATAATGATGCAATTTGTACAGCTAGCCTAAATAGCATGTTAGCATCGATTAGCTTGCAGTCATGCAGGGGCCAAATATGTCTGATTAGCACTCCACACAAGTCAATAACGTCAACAAAACTCACCTTTGTGCATTCATGCACTAAAAGTTTGGTGGACAAAATGAGACGGAAAAAGAAGTGGCATAAAACACGTCTTAGAAAGCCGGAGAAAGTTGTACATGTAAACCAGGGGTAGGGAACCTATGGCTCTAGAGCCAGATGTGGCTCTTTTGATGACTACATCTGGCTCTCAGATAAATTTTAGCTGACATTGCTTAACATGATAAGTAATTAATAATTACGATGTTAATCAGTGTTAAAAATAACATTCAAATTATAAAACATTTTCATGCATTTTAATCCAACCATCCGTTTGCTACCGCACCTGTCCAAGATGTCGCATTGATGGTAAAAAGTAATATATTTATTATTGGTTAAATTTAAAATAACAATGTTATTAAAAGGAGTAAGAGACTTATTATACTCTAAAAATGTTGGTCTTGTCAAGACCTGGACTATGGTGTGGTTTGTTTTCCCGTGGTGCAAAGCGATTGGAACGGACATGGCGTGAAGGTAATGACATCTTTTATCTTAACTCAAAAATATTACAAAAACAAAGGTATAAACAAAAGGCGCTCTCAGTGGAGGTTAAAAACTTGGCTATGAAAACTAAAACTCGCACAATGGGAGAACTATGAACATAAAATAAAACCTACAAACTATGGCATGAAAAACTTGGACCGAGAAAGAGCATGGATCATCGGCATGGATAACATAGGTGTGTAGGAGGTGATAGAGGTTGAGTATAAGGTGACTGCCTGGCAACTGCAGGCTTAAATGGTGACGTAGTGATTGACAACAGGTACATGAATTCAAGTAAATCAGGTGTATGAGTCGTGAAAACAGGTGAACTGATTGGTAGTCATGGAAACAAAAACAAACCAGGGTGCGCAAAAACAGGATCTAATGGAGTCAAAAACAAAACAGAACATAACTAAACAGAACATGATCACAAAGAAATGACAGGTCATACTTAAAAATGCACGCATTTAGTTGTATTCAGCGTTTAAAAAATGTTATACGGCTCTCACAGAAATCGGTTTTAAAATATTTGGCTTTCATGGCTCTCTCAACCAAAAAGGTTCCCGACCCCTGATGTAAACAAACCACGGTGCGTTCAAGGACGGCCAAAATTAGTAGGACAAAACGGCGCTTGCCAAATGCTCGAATCAGTGAAGCATGTTTGATAAAAACAATTAGGGAGGTTTGTGTCATGTTTGTCCTCCGACAGAAACGATATTAAAACAAAAAGTATATATTTTTTTACCCTCATCTTTTTTTTCATTTTTCATACATTTTTGAAAAAGCTCCAGAGAGCCACTAGGGCGGCGCTAAAGAGTTGCATGGGTTGCCGATCCCCGCCATAGGGCCCATTGTTTGGTCACGATCGCCCCCCCAAAAAATATTTTAATTAAATCAACATAAAAACACAATATACACTTACAAATAGTGCACCAACCACAAAAAACTCCCTTTTTCATGACAAAAACGTCCCTTTTTCATGACAAAGAAGAAAAGAAAAAAAAAGAAAAAAAAGGACACCCCTCCCCCCAACCACTCACTCCTCACCCGGACCCCCGCCGGGCCGCGGGACAAATTATTAAACGTTGACCGGTCTGCGGATACAAAAAGGTTGGGGACCACTGCTGTATGGTACTCAGTTGTAATACACTTTTCCACCACTTGTGGCAGTAATGACAATATCAAACAATTAGAAGAAGGCTACAGATAAAGTCATAGAGTTAAAGTTAAAGTACCCATTTAGTGGTCAATTGTATGGAATATGTACTGTACTGTGCAAACTACTCATAAAAGTATCAATCAATCAATCAATCAAAACAGCCGTCTATTCGTCTTGAAGCTACTTTGCCCACGTGACATGGTACTTGGCATACTATTGGCCGATGGCGGACCAATCACAGGGAACAACCTTCTCCGTCCTGGCGGCTGATTGGCTCAGCCACATCCGTGTGCCATTCCCAACCTAAATGTTCCTTCTGCTTGCTCAAGGGTTTATTCCCCAGTTTTTCAGATCACATTTTTAATTTATTGTCATCCTTACGATGTCGACCAAACGTTCTGCGCTTTCCAAGGCTTCTGGCACAGAATGCACGCTGATTACGACAACAGTTGCTGTTATATAATCCCATTTTTTTCATCTAATTGTTAATTTCCTGGTAATAACTGCTTTCTTTCTGCTGTGACATGCCTCAATCTACACTTCTTAGAGGTTTACAAAGCACCTATTTCTTGGTCTTGTTTCAAGCTTGTGGTTAACTTAGCTATTGGCATTCCAGTCGGTGGCTTTCTCTCTGTGTGTAACATGTTTAGCCTTGTCCTCCAGTGATAATGAAAATCCTGTTTAATCTCTGAGAAATCCAGTTTATTTGCCATGATGAAGGTGATTCTTTTTAGCTTAGGGGAGCTGCTCCACACTGTGTATGGAGACACATAATTAGCTGCTATCTTGTCAGCTGGGGGACCAAAACTTAACAGAGTGTCAGCCAGAGAGGATCGGCAATGACGATCACATGATTTTTCGCGGAAATCGGCCGATACTAATCGGTGGGCGTTTGATCGGCACATCCAAGCAAGAACCATTTAAAATAGTGTTACGGCTCGGACTGCTGCCAACGCCGCTCATCCGTCTGTGCGCTCCTCGGGACACGCCCACGGCCGCATATATCCAATGACGTGCAATGCGCGTCTCCACCCTGCAGCAGCCACCAGGTGCAATCATTTTCCAGCAATCAACACACCTATTCTTGATGAGCGATCTGCCTTCTTAAGCCTGGACAACCTGCCATCGCTTGCCGGAGTATAGTCTTCTGTATCTGTGGAAGCATCCCGTATCTGGCTTCTATCCCGCATACTCGTTCTTCCCCTGCGACTTCCGTGTTTCTGTTTGTGTCTGATGTTCCTGACGTCTTCCCGCAGCGTTCTCCTGTGATACCCTGTTGTTCCCCTTGCCTCCTGGACTGCCCTTTTGGATTCTCGACCTACCGCTTGGACACGTTCTTCTCGACGCCTCTCGCTCGCCCTGGATCATCTGCCTGCCCCACGGACATCCGTGTTCTTTCATCTCTTCACAACATCTGGTAACACACGCTCCACTAGATACTTCACATAGTCCTTTTGGATCTAGTTCACACTCCATTTCTATATATATATATATATATATATATATATATATATATATATATATATATATATATATATATATATGTATATTATAAATCTTTGGACATTACGGCCACCTGGTGTCAGTCTGCCGTCATCTCCCCTTGTTTAAACCATAACAAATAGCTCCTAAATAAATAAGGTAGTACTCACCAGCTACTCATTACATGAGTTGTTTTTAAAAATCAATCAATCAATGTTTATTTATACAGCCCTAAATCACAAGTGTCTCAAAGGGCTGCACAAGCCACAACGACATCCTCGGTTAAGATCCCACATCAGGGCAAGGAAAAACTCAACCCAATGGGACAATGAGAAACCTTGGAGAGGACCGCAGATGTGGGGACCCCCTCCCTAGGGCGACTGGTGCAATGGACGACAAGTGGATCTAGCATAATATTGTGAGAGTCCAGTCCATAGTGGATCTAACATAATAGTGAGATTGCAGTCCATAGAGGAGTGGTTCACCCCGGGTCCCGACTTTGGACAGCCAGCACTTCATCCGTGGCCACCAAACCTGTGCCCCCTACCGTCCACGAGGCACAGGGGGCAGAGCAGAGCAGAAAAGAAAAGAAACTGCAGATCAACTGGTCTAAAAGGGGGGTCTATATAAAGGCTAGAGTATACGAATGAGTTTTAAGATGGGACTTAAATGCTTTCACTAACTAGGGTTAATTAAGTAGTTATTTGGGTGACTATGTTTGACTTTTACAATACTTCAGTCGTATTACGCTAAAGTAACTCTTACTTAAGTACGATTTTTGAAATGTTATGATGTCCATAATGAAAGATGCATGTGCTTCGTTCAATCCATACTCATTTTAGCTCATAGCGATCGAAATTTACAACCCGTGGAAACAAATATCGAATCAGCAGACTTGTAAATCGTTGAATTTTGTAGAAAAAAGGCAGCTAACAGACATCACACAAAACTGTAGTCATTTCAAATGACAACATTCAACTTTAAGTAACACTAAAATAAATCGATAATATAAATTGTCATCGTCAGTACCAGTTTCAGTTTAAGATCAAGCAGAGGGAAAACATTACGGAATTACTCAATGGTATGGTATGTTCTGTATTGTCATTGCACAGGTAGAAAGCAATTACGTTATTACCACAAATCCTTTCAAGATTAGACAAACAAACATTGTGATTAATTTGAGTAGAACAGGAACGGTGATGGGTCGCCACTTAACGGCGCAGGGGAAAATGTAGAAAAAAGTCCATCTCAGACTCGGGCCGAGAAAAAAAAACTCAATAGCCAATAAGCCCACGTAAACATTTTCCACAGAAACCACAAGACTTGCAACAGGAGGCAACTGGCCTGAAGCTGCCAGCCATTAAGGGCGCTGCTCCATTGTCCATCGTAGATACAGATTGTTGTTATCCGAGCAAGTAGACATTTCAATGGCTTGCCTGATCTAATCATCCATGCTGGCTCTCAAATTAATACATTTTCACATTCCAGTAAGCCTTTCAATGCTTTGATTCAGTCCGGAAATTGCCACAGTCTGTGTTCCTGCAGCCCGACTCGCGACTTTTGTAATTACGACAGGCAGCCTTTGGGCGCTTTGAACGGCTGCCATCGTCTTACGAATTTGACAATACGCCAAAGCCATGCCCATCCTAATCAGCAGATGTCCTACGATCACAGTTCTTAATAGATCAATCAATCAATCAATGTTTACTTATATAGCCCTAAATCACTAGTGTCTCAAAGGGCTGCACAAACCACTACGACATCCTCGGTAGGCCCACATAAGGGCAAGGAAAACTCACACCCAGTGGGACATCGGTGACAATGATGACTATGAGAACCTTGGAGAGGAGGAAAGCAATGGATGTCGAGCGGGTCTAACATGATACTGTGAAAGTTCAATCCATAATGGATCCAACACAGTCGCGAGAGTCCAGTCCAAAGCGGATCCAACACAGCAGCGAGAGTCCCGCTCATAGCGGAGCCAGCAGGAAACCATCCCAAGCGGAGGCGGATCAGCAGCGCAGAGATGTCCCCAGCCGATACACAGGCAAGCAGTACATGGCCACCGGATCGGATCGGACCCCCTCCACAAGGGAGAGTGGGACATAGAAGAAAAAGAAAAGAAACGGCAGATCAACTGGTCTAAAAAGGGAGTCTATTTAAAGGCTAGAGTATACAAATGAGTTTTAAGGTGAGACTTAAATGCTTCTATTGAGATGGCATCTCGAACTGTTACCGGGAGGGCATTCGAGAGTACTGGAGCCCGAACGGAAAACGCTCTATAGCCCGCAGACTTTTTTTGGGCTTTGGGAATCACTAATAAGCCGGAGTCCTTTGAACGCAGATTTCTTGCCGGGACATATGGTACAATACAATCAGCAAGATAGGATGGAGCTAGACCGTGTAGTATTTTATACGTAAGTAGTAAAACCTTAAAGTCACATCTTAAGTGCACAGGAAGCCAGTCCTGGTGAGCCAGTATAGGTATATATGTATGTATATATGTATATAAAGGTATATACAGTACAGGCGTAATGTGATCAAACTTTCTTGTTCTTGTCAAAAGTCTAGCAGCCGCATTTTGTACCAACTGTAATCTTTTAATGCTAGACATGGGGAGACCCGAAAATAATACGTTACAGTAATCCACGTCCTCGACGGAAAGCACTAAGAGGCACAGGACTCTCCATTTCTCCGGCAAGTCCCTCTCACGTACCCGGCAGCGAACGTTCCATCAGGGCAACCAGGTTCCCCTGAACCCTCTTTTCCTCAAAGATTTTGTCAACTGTGTCGAGAGTCCGGCTTATCAATTCCATGTTTAGAAGGCTCTCAAAAGTCTGGACAAGACAAAGACAAAGAGGCAAGCGGGGAGAAACAACTGCCAAGGAAGAAAGTCAATTCTAGGGAAATGATTATGGAGTCAGCCTGTAGACATTTCCAAAGCAAACACCTGCATTGGGGTAAATCTGTTGATTATTCAGCAGTTAAAAAAGGAGTGTCACACCTTAAAGAGTTGTTTCATAACATAAATCATGGCTCCATCATGACAGATGTCAATTGAAACAAAGGAGAGGATTAGTAAATAATCACGCAATGTTGCAAAGTATGTTAATGTTCTATAGCAGGGGTCACCAACCTTTTTGAAACCAAGAGCTACTTCTTGGGTACTGATTAATGCGAAGGGCTACCAGTTTGATACACACTTAAATAAATTGCCAGCAATAGCCAATTTGCTCAATTTACCTTTAATAAATAAATCTATATATAGAAAAACTGGGTAAAAATTGGTATTTCTGTCTGTCATTCCGTCGTACATTTTTTTTTCCTGTTACGGAAAGTTTTTTGTAGAGAATAAATGATGAAAAAAAAACGGTTTAAAAGAGGAGAACATCTCGTCGGACATCTCGACGGCGTGGCGCAGTGGGAGAGTGGCCGTGCGGAACCCGAGGGTCCCTGGTTCAAATCCCACCTAGTACTATCCTCGTCACGTCCGTTGTGTCCTGAGCAAGACACTTCACCCTTGCTCCTGATGGGTGCTGGTTAGCGCCTTGCATGGCAGCTCCCTCCATCAGTGTGTGAATGGGTAAATCAATCAATCAATCAATCAATCAATCAATGTTTACTTATATAGCCCTAAATCACTAGTGTCTCAAAGGGCTGCACAAACCACTACGACATCCTCGGTAGGCCCACATAAGGGCAAGGAAAACTCACAACCAGTGGGACGTCGGTGACAATGATGACTATGAGAACATGATACTGTGAAAGATCAATCCATAATGGATCCAACACAGTCGCGAGAGTCCAGTCCAAAGCGGATCCAACACAGCAGCGAGAGTCCCGTTCACAGCGGAGCCAGCAGGAAACCATCCCAAGAGGAGGCTGATCAGCAGCGCAGAGATGTCCCCAGCCGATACACAGGCGAGCAGTACATGGCCACCGGATCGGACCGGACTCCCTCCACAAAGGAGAGTGGGACATAGAAGAAAAAGAAAAGAAACGGCAGATCAACTGGTCTAAAAAGGGAGTCTATTTAAAGGCTAGAGCATACAAATGAGTTTTAAGGTGAGACTTAAATGCTTCTACTGAGGTGGCATCTCGAACTGTTACCGGGAGGGCATTCCAGAGTACTGGAGCCCGAAATGAAAAAGCTCTACAGCCCGCAGACTTTTTTTGGGCTTTGGGGATCACTAATAAGCCGGAGTCCTTTGTGGAAGTAGTGTCAAAGCGCTTTGAGTACCTTGAAGGTAGAAAAGCGCTATACAAGTACAACCCATTTATCATTTATAAAAGACGAAAAAAATGAAATTTCAACTCTTTAAAATTCAAAATTCAACGGAAAAAAATGAAGAGAAAAACTAGCTAATTCCAATCTTTTTGAAAAAATTAAAAAAAATAATTTATGGAATATCATTAGTATTTTTTCCTGATTAAGATTAATTTTAGAATTTTGATGACATGTTTTAAATAGGTTAAAATCCAATCTGCACTTTGTTAGAATATACAACAAATTGGACCAAGCTATATTTCTAACAAAGACAAATCATTATTTCTTCCAGATTTTCCAGAACAAAAATGTTAAAACAAATTAAAAAGACTTAAAACAAGATTTAAATTTGATTCGAGATGCCACCACAGTAGAAGCATTTAAGTCTCACCTTAAAACTCATTTGTATACTCTAGCCTTTAAATAGACTCCCTTTTTAGACCAGTTGATCTGCCGTTTCTTTTCTTTTTCTCCTATGTCCCACTCTCCCTTGTGGAGGGGGTCCGGTCCGATCCGGTGGCCATGTACTGCTTGCCTGCGTATCGGCTGGGGACATCTCTGCGCTGCTGATCCGCCTCCGCTTGGGATGGTTTCCTGCTGGCTCCGCTGGGAACGGGACTCTCGCTGCTGTGTTGGATCCGCTTTGGACTGGACTCTCGCTGCTGTGGTGGATCCATTATGGATTGAACTCTCACAGTATCATGTTAGACCCGATATCCATTCCTTTCCTCCTCTCCAAGGTTTTCATAGTCATCATTATCACCGACGTTCCACTGGGTGTGAGTTTTCCTTGCCCTTATGTGGGCCTACCGAGGATGTCGTAGTGGTTTGTGCAGCCCTTTGAGACACTAATGATTTAGGGCTATATAAGTAAACATTGATTGACTGATTGATTGATTTTCTAGATTTGGCAGAATATTTTTTTTGTAATTATAATCATAATAAGTTTGAAGAAATATTCCATAGATATTCTTTGTCAAAAAAACAGAAGCTAAAATGAAGAATTAAATTAAAATGTATTTACAGTTTAAAAAAAAAACTTAAACATTGATTTAAATTGTCAGGAAAGAAGATGAAGGAATTTAAAAGTTAAAAAGGTATACGTGTTTAAAAATCCTAAAATAATTTTTTAGGTTGTATTTTTTCTCTAAAATTGTCTTTCTGAAAGTTATAAGAAGCAAAGTAAAAAAGATAAATGAATTTATTTAAACAAGTGAAGACCAAGTCTTTAAAATATTTTCTTTGAGTTTTGTCTCTCTTAAAATTAAAAATATTGACAAAGCAAGACCAGCTTGCTAGTAAATAGATACAATTTGAAAAAATAGAGGCAGTTCACTGGTAAGTGCTGCTATTTGAGCTATTTTTAGAACAGGCCAGCGGGCGACTCATCTGGTCCTTACGGGCTACATGGTGACCCCTGGGCTAGGGTCTACAAATGAGTTTTAAGATGGGACTTAAATGCTTCTACTGAGGTAGCATCTCCAACTCCAGGGCATTCCTGAGTACTGGAGCCCCGATAGAAAAGGTGGTGTAACAAAGTACTTGTGGTGTTTTGGAGTGTTTTTTTGTTGTTGGTTTTTCAAGATTAACTCCACTTGACCTAAACTGTTACTGACCACCACAATTTGTATGCTTGATTTCCTCTCGTGTTTCTTTCAGCCAAAAAGTTGCCTATAGTTTTTGTGTCATGTCTGTGGACGGGACTCGCGCTGCTGTCTTGGATCCGCTTGAACTGAACTCTCGCGGCTGTGTTGGAGCCACTATGGATTGAACTTTCACAGTATCATGTTAGACCCGCTCGACATCCATTGCTTTCGGTCCCCTAGAGGGGGGGGGGTGCCCACATCTGAGGTCCTCTCCAAGGTTTCTCATAGTCAGCATTGTCACTGGCGTCCCACTGGATGTGAATTCTCCCTGCCCACTGGGTGTGAGTTTTCCTTGCCCTTTTGTGGGTTCTTCCGAGGATGTTGTAGTCGTAATGGTTTGTGCAGTCCTTTGAGACATTTGTGATTTGGGGCTATATAAATAAACATTGATTGATTGATTGATGTCTGTTACCTTCTTTGTTTTTCTCTACAAAATCAAACCGAATGAGCATCCGCCATGTGTGGCGATTCCATCATTTTCAAATATTGTAACTCCATGTTTTATGTCATCAGAAACATTAAAAGTGTCTCTTCGTGAAACTATTCAGAGTCCCCCAGGCCGTAGAGCATATACGTGTTTTTATTTTTTTGGCAGCGGGAGCATGGGGCTCGCATGAATTTAGTAATTATTTTCCTGTCCCGAGGGTACGAGTGCTTCACCGTGAACACACACACAGGTGTCTCCTCGAATTAGCCTTCTCACAGAAACCATGACAGACATTGGAAGATATTTGATGGATTTACAAACATTTACTCGGGCATTTCGCTTCAATTTCGCCTTACTTCAGACAAAACACTTCCATTGCCTCTTCACTGACGTCTATTTCCTTCGTATGATATCTGCCAGTGTAACTAAAAACTGTGTAATATTGTAAACATCCAATCGGTTTGCGACCCGTTGCCAAGGAGCTCAAGGAAATGATCCCAATCACTATTCCATACCTCATTCCCCTTCAATTACTTTCTCCTATTTTGACCTCTCTAAAGGGATTTGCCTTCTGTACCTTGGCTCTCTTTCAACCAGACTCCATGCTCGTAATCCTTAAAGGGGAACTGCACTTTTTCAGGAATCCACAATCCATATGTGAGAAAAGAACACATAGGTCTTTTTCGTTTTTTTGTGCGTCCTAAATAGTGACAAATCACGGATTTGTTACTAAAACAGCCTTCTTTCATCTCCGTAATATCGCTAAAATTCGCTCCATTTTGTCCACTAACGACGGATAACGATCATTATCCATGCGTTTGTTACGTCTCGTCTCGATTACTGTAACGTATTATTTTCGGGTCTCCCCATGTCTAGCATTAAAAGATTACAGTTGGTACAAAATGCTGCTGCTAGACTTTTGACAAGAACAAGAAAGTTTGATCACATTACGCCTGTACTGTATGTACCTTTATATACATATATACATACATATATACCTATACTGGCTCACCAGGACTGGCTTCCTGTGCACTTAAGATGTGACTTTAAGGTTTTACTACTTACGTATAAAATACTACACGGTCTAGCTCCATCCTATCTTGCCGATTGTATTGTACCATATGTCCCGGCAAGAAATCTCCGGCTTATTAGTGATTCCTAAAGCCCAAAAAAAGTCTGCGGGCTATAGAGCGTTTTCCGTTCGGGCTCCACTACTCTGGAATGCCCTCCCGGTAACAGTTCAAGATGCTACCTCAGTAGAAGCATTCAAGTCTCACCTTAAAACTCATTTGTATACTCTAGCCTTTAAATAGACCTCCTTTTTAGACCAGTTGATCTGCCGCTTCTTTTCTTTTTCTCCTATGTCCCCCCCTCCCGTGTGGAGGGGGTTCGGTCCGATGACCATGGATGAAGTACTGGCAGTCCAAAGTCGAGACCCAGGATGGACCGCTCGTCGGGACCCAGGATGGACCGCTCGCCTGTGTATCGGTTGGGGACATCTCTACGCTGCTGATCCGCCTCCGCTTGGGATGGTTTCCTGTGGACGGGACTCTCGCTGCTGTCTTGGATCCGCTTTGAACTGAACTCTCGCGGCTGTGTTGGAGCCACTACGGATTGAACTTTCACAGTATCATGTTAGACCCGCTCGACATCCATTGCTTTCGATCCCCTAGAGGAGGGGGTGGGGGGAGGGGGGTTGCCCACATTTGAGGTCCTCTCCAAGGTTTCTCATAGTCAGCATTGTCACTGGCGTCCCACTGGGTGTGAATTCTCCCTGCCCACTGGGTGTGAGTTTTCCTTGCCCTTATGTGGGTTCTTCCGAGGATGTCGTAGTCGTAGTGGTTTGTACAGTCCTTTGAGACATTTGTGACTTAGGGCTATATAAATAAACATTGATTGATTGATTGATTGATAGAAGGGGTTTCATCTATGGCGCTTATACCGTATTTTTCGGGCTATAAGGCACACTTAAAATCCTTTCATTTTCTCAAAAATCGACAATGCGCCTTATAACCCGTAGCACCTGATATACAGAATAAATATGTTTGTGCTTGCCGACCTCGAAGCAATTTTTTTGGTACGTGGTGTAATGATAAGTGTGACCAGTAGATGTAGTCACAAATAAGAGATATGTGTAGACTCCAATATGACGCCAGTAAACAACACCAATACTTTAAATGTTCCATTGAAGATAAAGAATATCACACACGGCACTCAAAAATCTGTCAAAATGTTTTGGTATGACTTTGTGTCACACCACGGGCATTTGCTCTTCCTTATGTGTCATCAGTCTGACGTCATTCCTGATTGATTTTATATATATATATATATATATATATATATATATATATATATATATATATATATATATATATACATACATATATATATATATACATACATATATATATACATACATATATATATACATACATATATGCGCATGTATGTATACATACATATGTATGTATGTATATACATGCATATGTATATATTCATACATATATGTGTGAATATACATGCATATGTATGTATGTGTATATACATGCATATATTTATGCATGTATATATGCATACATATGTATGTATATACATACATACATACATATGTATGTATGTATATATACATGCATATGTATGTATTTATACATGCATATGTATATATTCATACATATATGTATATATACATGCATATGTATGTATGTGTATATGTATACATACATACATATATTTATGCATGTATATATGCATACATATGTATGTATATATATACATACATATATATTGATTGATTGATATATACATAATTATATACATACATATACATATATATACACTATATATATATATATATATATATATATATATATATATATATATCCATCCATCCATTTCTACCGCTTATTCCCTTTTGGGGTCGCGGGGGGCGCTGGCGCCTATCTCAGCTACAATCGGGCGGAAGGCGGGGTGTATATATATATATATATATCCCGATAAAATCCCAACTTTTTGATACTTGGAAAAAAATCCTGACTTTTTGACTCTTGGAAAAAATCCAGACATTTTGACACTTAGAAAAAAATCCTAACTTTTTGACACTTAGAAAAAATCCAGACTTTTTGACATTTAGAAAAAAATCCAGACTTTTTACCCAAACAAATCCCAACTTTTTGACATTTAGTAAAAATTCTGACTTTTTGACACTTGGGAAAAAATCCAAACTTTTTGACACTCAGGAAATAATCCAGACTTTTTGACGCTTAAAAAAAATCCAGATTTTTTAACACTTAGAAAAAATTCTGACTTTTTGACACTTAGAAAAAATCCAGATATTTTGACAGAAAAAATCCTAACTTTTTGACACTTAGTAAAAATTCTGACTTTTTGACACTTAGAAAAAATCCAAACTTTTTGACACTTGGGAAAAAATCCAGATTTTTTTTACCCTTAGAAAAACATCCAAAATTTGACACTTAGAAAAAATCCAGACTTCTTGACACTTAGAAAAAAATCCAGACTTTTGGACAAAAAAAATCCAGACTTTTTGACACTTACAAAAAATCCAGACTTTTTGACACAGTAAAAATTCAAAAATGTTTTACACTTAAAACAAATCCAAACTTTTTGACACTTTGAAAAAAATCCAGATTTTTTGACATTCGGGAAAAAAAATCCAGATTTTTTGACATTCGGGGAAAAAATCCAGACTTTTTGACATTTAGAAAAAAATCCAGACTTTTTACCCGATCAAATCCCAACTTTTTGACATTTAATGAAAATTCTGACTTTTTGACACTAGGGAAAAAAATCCAAACTTTTTGACACTCGGGAAAAAATCCAGACTTTTTGACGCTTAAAAAAAATCCAGATTTTTTGACACTTATAAAAAATTCAGACTTTTTGACACTTACAAAAAAATCCAGAAATTTTGACAGAAAAAATCCTAACTTTTTGACACTTAGTAAAAATTCTGACTTTTTGACACTTAAAATAAATCCAAACTTTTTGACATTTAGGAAAAAATCCAGACCTTTTGACACTTGGAAAAAAATCCAGATTTTTTGACCCTTATAAAAACATCCAAAATTTGACACTTAGAAAAAATCCAGACTTCTTGACACTTAGAAAAAATCCAGACTTTTTGACAGAAAAAAATCCAGACTTTTTGACTCTTACAAAAAAAATCTAGACTTTTTGACACTTATAAAAAATTCAGACTTTTTGAAAGAAAAAAATCCCAACTTTTTGACACATTAAAAATTCAGATTTTTTTTTACACTTAAAACAAATCCAACATTTTTGACACTTAGAAAAAAATCCAGCTTTTTTGACACTTGGAAAAAAATTCTGACTTTTTGACAGAAAAAAATCTTAATTTTTTTACCCTTAGAAAAACATCCAAAATTTGACACTTGGAAAAAATCCAGACTTCTTGACACTTAGAAAAAATCCAGACTTTTTGATTCTTACAAAAAATATAGACTTTTTGACACTTACAAAAAATTCAGACTTTTTGAAAGAAAAAAATCCCAACTTTTTGACACATAAAAAATTCAGATTTTTTTTTACACTTAAAACAAATCCAGACTTTTTGACACTTGGAAAAAAATCCAGCTTTTTTGACACTTGGAAAAAAATTCTGACTTTTTGACAGAAAAAAATCTTAATTTTTTGACACTGACAAAAAATCCAGACTTTTTTTAAAACTTAGAAAAATCCAGACTTTTTGACACAGAATAAATCCAGAATTTTTGACACTTAGAACAAATCCAGACTTTTTTTTAAATTCCGATTTTTTTGACACTTACAATAAATCCAACATTTTTGACACTTAGAAAAAATCCAGACTTTTTGACACTTATAATAAATCCAGACTTTTTGACACTTGGAAAAATCCAGATTTTTTGACACTTAGAAAAAATCCAGACTTTTTGACGAAAAAAATCCAGACTTTTTGACACTTAGAAAACAGTCAAACTTTTTGACACTAAGAAAAAAATCCCAACTTTTTGACACTTAGAAAAAAATCCCAACTTTTTGACACTTAGAAAAATTCCAGACTTTTTGACATGTAAAAAAAGTCTTTATATGTTTTTATGAGGCTTTATAGGCAAAAGCGGTCAAATCTTGTTGTTACCTGCCTCTTGCTAGCAGTTTTCGTTTTACTATTGACAATTCAGAGAAAAGACGTGTGTTTTCATCTTACATAAGAATTGTGGAGGATAGACAAAATTAAAGCTCAGTCACAACATCACACCTACGAGCAACAAGTATGACAACAAATATTTATTGGAAAGTGAACAAAACACAAAAACATGTTACAATCAACTTGGTAAGTAACAATTACTTCACATTATTTCATACAGTCAAGGGCCTTCGTACGTCACGGAACATCCTAGAAAACTCACCGTTACTCATGTAACCTCAGTATGCCGCCAAGCAATAACACTTCACTTTCCGCCCAACAAAAATATTCATAAAACACATTATTATTGTCTAAAATTTTATGCTTGTTTGTATTTCAATTGCATTTCCAGGAACTAATCCCCGCACTTTTTTCCCTTTGATATTTTGTTTTGAAAATTATACTACTACTACTAATAATAATAATAACAATGATAATACAAATAATATCGCTGTGGATGGACAGTTAACATCACTTCAGCCATCTTGAATAATGCACAACCAATCAGGCAAAACATTACACAATACTACGGTATCCTGTAAGGCACATTCATTTCGCAAACTCGCCTTTAAAAAAAATGGAGTGTAAAAATATTTACAAATGTTTTAACCCAAACACATTTGTCACAGATAAAACATCAAATACAAATTGATAACAAAAAAAAAAAGGACTCATTACAATGCAAATTTTGAAGAAACTTTTTGAAAAAAAAAATTGCTATTTTAGGCATTGGGAATCACAAAAATAAGCCCGCGAAATTCTGGGGGGACTGATTATGGAAACAATGTCGTAAGAGTGAGCAGACACTTTATTAGGTACACCTGCTTACTTTAGGGATGTGCTGACCGATCACTATCGACCAATTTTCATGAAAAAGTACGTGATGGACATTGCTGATGAATGCCGTTTAATGCTGATCACACACACACACACACGTTTCTGCAGACATCAGCAAATCTAATTCAATGCTTTTTAACGCGACTTCAAACAATTTTAATGCCCATGTCCAACAGAAGATCGTTATTACATTTGTTCAAAAGCATACCATTGTGCGTATTTGACAATCATAATGTTGAATAGTTGAAAAGTTTACATTAACTGTAACCGATTTAAACCCGAATGCAATCATAACATATAGTATTAACAATGCAAGTAACCCTTTCAAACGTAATACACATATTTTTCACTACTGTAGTATTTTTCACCATTCTAATTGGAAGGTCAAAAGGAGGGGGCTTTTATATATATATATATATATATATATATATATATATATATATATATATATATATATGTATATATATATATACGCCCACACTGCCGGCGCCCGGAGCCGTTGCTTTTTCTTTTTTTTTCTTCTTTTTTTTTGTGTGCTTCACTCTAACTTTCCTCATCCACGAATCTTAATGGGGAAATCGTCGCTTTCTCGGTCCAAATAGGTCTTGCTGCTTGAGGCTATGATTATAAACAATGTGAGGATGTGAGGAGCCCTACAACCCCGTGACGTCACGCACACATCGTCTGCTACTTCCGGTAAAGGCTAGGCTTTTTTATTAGCGACCAAAAGTTGCAAACTTTATCGTCGATGTTCTCTACTAACTCCTTTCAGTAAAAATATGGCATCATCGCGAAATGATCAAGTATGACACATAGAATGGACCTGCTATCCCGGTTTAAATAAGAAAATCTCATTTCAGTAGGGCTTAATTTTTGTATTTTTTTCCCCTTGTTTTTTAACACTGACTTTTTGCAGTGTAGTGTTGATCTTCGGGTGATTAAATCGAGTATGGAAGGGAAAAGGACACAGGGTCTGATGACATGAAGGTTGCATCAGATATGAAATACTTACATTTTATTTATGACTTTAGTAGCATCAAGTTGTAACCTGCATGACTAACTCTGCAGATCGTAATTTATTCCGTTGAATCGAGCCCATTTGAGTGAACAACACTAGAGGAAAAAAAAAAGTTGCAACCATTTGGTGTTTAATAAACTACTGATCGGAAGTTGATCATCTAAGAAAAGTGTTTGCTGATGTTTGTTGTTATTATTGTTGTTGTAGTTGTTTTCTCTCATTGAGTCCTATTCAAGGAGCTTTGGTAACATTTGCCCAACTGGGGAATGTGTTGAGCTGGAACATGGCCACGCCCCAAGTGTTAATACCAATGTTGATGGTGATGACGCCGATGAAATTCAGGATGAATCCAGTCTTGGCCTGAAAATAAACAATGCGAGAAAGTTCAGTTTGCCACTGCCGTCCAACACAAGAACTGTTTTGTGACATTAAAGCCACGCTGTTATACTATACAGTCCCTCAAGGATTTCGCAGGCGTTCTGGAAACGTTATTTTTTAATAACATTAAAGTGGAACTGCACTCGTTCACAACCTGTTTTATACACACACTGCAAGTATATATATATATATATATATATATAATGTAGTAACAGACACATTCATAACATAATGTATTATGTACAATATCACACTGCAAATATATATATATATATATATATATATATAAATATATATATATATATATATACATACATACATATATATATGTATATATATATAAATTTATTTATTCGCTCACACTGCCGGCGCCCGGAGCCGTTGCTTTTCTTTTTTTTTTCTTCTTTTTTTTTGTGTGCTTCACTCTAACTTTCCTCATCCACGAATCTTAATGGGGAAATTGTCGCTTTCTCGGTCCGAATAGGTCTTGCTGCTTGAGGCTATGATTATAAACAATACATATATATATATATATATATATATATATATATATATATATATATATATATATATATATATATATATATATATATATATCAGTGAGGTGCTGTCAGGGGAGGCAAGTGAGGCAGTGCCTCACCTGCCACCAGGTGGCTTAACCATGAGGTGTTCCAAAACGAAGTAATAAAATAAAATATGTCTGAATATTTCTCTTTTGGTTCCTGCTTTCTATGTGATTTTGGTGTAGTTCCTGTATATTTTTGTAATTTTCATGGTCAAAATCGCTGAAATGTTGTGTTTCCCGATCAAAACAACGCAGTAGACGAGAAGTGAGGCAGACACAGGCGGTGCCTCCGCGGCTACACGCGGTGTGTATTGGGCGTGTGCCTGAGAGGGGACGCATGCTTGTTGCCACGGGGGAAAGGCAGGCCATGAGGCAGCAAGTACTTCTGCCTCAAGGTAGGGGGCGATATATTGTCAACTTGCAGTATTCTGACTCGCCACACTGGGAGAAGTGGGGGCGCTCAAGCTAGCACACACAGGTCTCTCCAGCAAAAGCCAGTCTTTTTTTCTTTTCTTATTTTTAAAACTGTATAACAAACATAGCATTTTTATTAGAGTAAGCCAGCATTTGTGGTGCAAAAATATTGTTTAATTTCTTGGAATTAAATTAATTTAAATGAATGTTTCTGCCAATATGGAGGATTATATACCGTATCCAAGATGAAATACTTCTCTAAACTGGACTTTAAGACAAAATGAATGCGATCATACAATCTATGGTTTGCTGCTTCAAATACAAATGCAGAAAGGTAAGATACACTCACAATACTTGATTTATTTTGTTAAAAGCAATTGGGACCAAAAAGGATTTAATAACAACTTTATCAAATACTTTTATGACCCATTTATCATATCATAATATCATTATGATAACGTTTTTATGAAAGCGAATAACTCCCTTTTTTTTTTCCTGTTACTCTAATGTGCAAACTAAATCAACAATGACTAGAGCTGCACATATGAATTTATGTTTGAAAAAAAAAAGAAGGAGTAAAAAAGTATGTATGCCTCACCTGGTGTTTATATATATATATATATACATTGCACGTGCTGTATATATATAATGTAGTAACAGACACCTTATAACAATATTTAATATGTACAATATGCACACTGCAAGTTTATATATAAAATGTAGTAACAGACACCTTCATAACAATATGTAATATGTACAATATACACACTGCAAGTATATATAGAATGTAGTAACAGACACCTTCATAACACAAAAAAATATGTTTAAATACACACTGCAAGTATATGTATAATGTAGTAAAAGAAACCTTATAACAATATTTAATATGTACAATATACACACTGCAAGTATATATATAATGTAGCAACACACACCTTCATAACAATATGTAATATGTACAATATACACACTGCAAGTATATATAGAATGTAGTAACAGACACCTTCATAACACAAAAAAATATGTTTAAATACACACTGCAAGTATATGTATAATGTAGTAACAGACACATTATAACAATATTTAATATGTACAATATACACACTGCAAGTATATATATAATGTAGCAACACACACCTTCATAACAATATGTAATATGTACAATATACACACTGCAAGTATATATAATGTAGTAACAGACACCTTCATAACACAAAAAAATATGTTTAAATGCACACTACAAGTATATGTATAATGTAGTAACAGACACATTATAACAATATTTAATATGTACTATATACACACTGCAAGTATATATACAGTATACTGTAGTAACAGACACCTTCATAACACAAAAAAATATGTTTAAATGCACACTACAAGTATATGTATAATGTAGTAACAGACACATTATAACAATATTTAATATGTACTATATACACACTGCAAGTATATATACAGTATACTGTAGTAACAGACACCTTTATAACATAATAAAATATGTTTAAATACACACCACAAGTATATATATATAATGTAGTAACAGACACCTTCATAACAATATGTAATATGTACAATATACACACTGCAAGTATATATAGAATGTAGTAACAGATACCTTCATAACACAAAAAAATATGTTTAAATACACAGTGCAAGTATATTTATAATGTAGTAACAGACACCTTCTAACAATATTTAATATGTACAATATACACACTGCAAGTATATATACAGTATGCTGTAGTAACAGACACCTTTATAACATAATAAAATATGTTTAAATACACACCACAAGTATATGTATAGAATGTAGTAACAGACACCTTCATAACAATATGTAATATGTACAATATACACACTGCAAGTATATATATACTGTAGTAACAGACACCTTCATAACATAATAAAATATGTTTAAATACACACTGCAAGTATATATATATATATATATATATATATATATATATATATACATATATATATATATATATATAATGTAGTAACAGACACCTTCATAACAATATGTAATATGTACAATATACACACTGCAAGTATATATAATGTAGTAAGAGACACCTTAATAACAATATTTAATATGTTTTATATACACACTGCAAGTATATATATAATGTAGTAACAGACACCTTCATAACAATATGTAATGTGTACAACATACACACTGCAAGTATATATATATATAATATACTAATGTGTCCGAATATCTCTGTACTTTATTCTTCTAACATTAAGACTTTGTTTTCAAAACATTATGATTTTTTTCCCATGTAACACTGCAACTTATTCTTGTAACATTGCAACTTTTTTTTGTAGTAACATTGCAACTTTTCTCTTCTAACACTTCAACTTTATTATCGTAAGTGTTTGACCTTTTTCAAGCAACACTGTTTGACGCTGGAGCTTAGTTATTGTAACATGGCGATTTTTGTCTATGTAACAATGCAACTCTATTCTTGTAAACTTGCAACTTTTATTGCAAATAAGTACGACTGAATCCGAGTAACACTGCAACACTGTTCTTGTAACATTACGACTTTGTGATCGTATTATTACGATTTTATCCGTGTAACGCTGCAACTTTATCCTTGGAGCATTACGGTTTAGTTTTTGTAAATTCCGATTTTATCCGTGTAACACTGCAAACTTCTTGTAACATTATGATTTTTTTTATGTGTGTGTCATTACGATTTTATCCATGTGACACGGCTATTTTATTCTTGTAACATTACCACTTTTTTTTTCAAAGCATTACGACTGTTCATAGAAGAACATTTAAGTCTCACCTTAAAACTCATCTGTATACTCTAGCCTTTAATTAGACCTCCTTTTTAGACCAGTTGATCTGCTGCTTCTTTTCTTTCTCCTATGTCCCCCCCTCCCTTGTGGAAGTTGTCCGGTCCGATGACCATGGATGAAGTACTGGCTGTCCAGAGTCGAAACCCAGGATGGACCGCTCGTCGGGACCCAGGAAGGACCGCTCGCCTGTATCGGTTGGGGACATATCTACGCTGCTGATCCGCCTCCGCTTGAGATGGTTTCCTGTGGCCCGTGACTCTCACTGCTGTCTTGGATCCGCTTGAACTGAACTCTCGCGGCTGTGTTGGACCCACTATGAATTGAACTTTCACAGTATCATGTTAGACCCGCTCGACATCCATTGCTTTCGGTCCCCTAGAGGGGGGGGGGTTGCCCACATCTGAGGTCCTCTCCAAGGTTTCTCATAGTCCCACTGGATGTGAATTCTCCCTGCCCACTGGGTGTGAGTTTTCCTTGCCCTTTTGTGGGTTCTTCCGAGGATGTTGTAGTCGTAATGATTTGTGCAGTCCTTTGAGACATTTGTGATTTGGGGCTATATAAATAAACATTGATTGATTGATTGATTCTCGTAACGTTACAACTTTATTCGTTTTAACAATGCGACTTTATTTTTGTAACATTATAACTTGGTTCTTGTCAATCTTAGAACTTAAATTTTGTATTTTTTTTTCACCATTTCTATGGATATTCCTTTTTTATTTCTACTGTTTACTGTTTTTTATTTCAAACAATTTTTGTTTTATGTTTTTAGCTGCATAGCTATGTCAATAATTACTTTGATTTTTTTTTTAAACTTTGCTTTTTTAATTTATACAGCACTTTGGGGCAGTAATGGCTGTTGTAAAAGTGTGCTATATAAATAAAGACTTGTGTTATATTGTATTCATAAATATAAAAAAATTGATCTTCAAAAACGTGTCTTTTGTTTTATTCTAAATATGATGATAAACAATCATTTAATAAAAAATGTAATGTATCAGTATCGTTGATACCAGCCCTGTGTTTTCTTGGTATCGAATCATTACCAAAATTTGCAGTATTGCCCACCCCTTCTTTTCATCCAAAGCAGATGTGCTTGTCGACACACACATACAAACATCCACACATCCACTCGTATTTCGACAATGTTGTGTACAGCCTCACCATGTCCAAGACTTTAAGGTTGCCATAGGAGAAAGCGATGGCGTTGGGGGGCGTGGCTACAGGCAGCATGAACGCCAGGGAGGCAGCGATGGTGCAGGGGAACATCACATACAGTGGATGGATTTTAATGGCGATGGCCTGAAGAGGTAAATGGAGAGGAAACTGATGTTAAATATTGTTGATATTGTTTAACAACTGAAGCACTGTAAAAAAAAACAAAAAAACAAAGTAGTGATGTTTTGTTAATAATATTACAGTGTTGCAAGAAAATACATCCTAAATGCACAAATATGACATTTAATTGTTTTGTTTACTAAGTCAACCAAGAGTTGACTTAGTAAACTTAGTAAAGTGAAGGAATTTTGACATTCACTTTCAATTACGATTTTCTTCCCCTGACAAAACAACTTTTTTTTTTTAAATGCTATAATTTTATTGGTTTTAGTGGTTTTCGTCCTGGTCGTGGAATTGTGGACCAGCTCTATACTCTCGGCAGGGTTCTTGAGGGTGCATGGGAGTTTGCCCAACCAGTCTACATGTGCTTTGTGGACTTGGAGAAGGCATTGGACCGTGTCCCTCGGGAAGTCCTGTGGGGAGTGCTCAGAGAGTATGAGGTATCGGACTGTCTTATTGTGGCGGTCCGCTCCCTGTATGATCAGTGTCAGACCTTGGTCCGCATTGCTGGCAGTAAGTCGAACACATTTCCAGTGAGGGTTGGACTCCGCCAAGGTTGTCCTTTGTCACCGATTCTGTTCATAACTTTTATGGACAGAATTTCTAGGCGCAGTCAAGGCGTTGAGGGGATCCGGTTTGGTGACCGCAGGATTAGGTCTCTGCTTTTTGCAGATGATGTGGTCCTGATGGCTTCATCTGACCGAGATCTTCAGCTCTCACTGGATCGGTTCGCAGCCGAGTGTGAAGCGGCCGGAATGAGAATCAGCACCTCCAAATCCGAGTCCATGGTTCTCTCTCGGAAAAGGGTGGAGTGCCATCTCCAGGTTGGGGAGGAGACCCTGCCCCAAGTGGAGGAGTTCAAGTACCTAGGAGTCTTGTTCACGAGTGAGGGAAGAGTGGATTGTGAGATCGACAGGCGGATCGGTGCGGCGTCTTCAGTAATGCGGACGTTGTATCGATCCGTTGTGGTGAAGAAGGAGCTGAGCCGGAAGGCAAAGCTCTCAATTTACCGGTCGATCTACGTTCCCATCCTCACCTATGGTCATGAGCTTTGGGTCATGACCGAAAGGATAAGATCACGGGTACAAGCGGCCGAAATTAGTTTCCTCCGCCGTGTGGCGGGGCTCTCCCTTAGAGATAGGGTGAGAAGCTCTGCCATCCGGGAGGAACTCAAAGTAAAGCCGCTGCTCCTTCACATCGAGAGGAGCCAGATGAGGTGGTTCGGGCATCTGGTCAGGATGCCACCCGAACGCCTCCCGAGGGAGGTGTTTAGGGCACGTCCAACCGGTAGAAGGCCACGGGGAAGACCCAGGACACGTTGGGAAGACTATGTCTCCCGGCTGGCCTGGGAACGCCTCGGGATCCCCCGGGAAGAGCTAGACGAAGTGGCTGGGGAGAGGGAAGTCTGGGCTTCCCTGCTTAGGCTGCTGCCCCCGCGACCCGACCTCGGATAAGCGGAAGAAGATGGATGGATGGATGGATAATTTTATTCTCCCGATATTCTAAATGTATTTTAAATTGTTCCTGTCTGATATCATGACTTTGTTCTTGTAACAGAGCAAATTAGCTGTCTGATTTTCCTAATATAAAATTTTTTTTTATAACATTACAACTTTTATCCTTGTGAAGATGCAAATTTCTTCTCAGATTATTATGATTGTGTTCTTATAAAATGTTCCTTGTCAAGATGCACTTTTAAGTCTTGTAAGTGAATTATATTTATATAGTGAATTATGTTTATATAGCGCTTTTCTCTAGTGACTCAAAGCGCTTTACATAGTGACTAGGATGGCAGAAGCGGGAATCGAACCTGCAACCCTCAGGTTGCTGGCACGGCCACTCTACCAACCGAGCTAAACCGCCCACATGTACGCTGCAACTTTAACAGTATGACTTTGTATCCATGTGAAGTGAAGTGAATTATATTTATATAGCGCTTTTCTCTAGTGATTCAAATCACTTTACATAGTGAAACCCAATATCTAAGTTACATTTAAACTAGTGTGGGTGGCACTGGGAGCAGGTGGGTAAAGTGTCTTGCCCAAGGACACAACGGCAGTGACTAGGATGGCGGAAGCGGGAATCGAACCTGCAACCCTCAAGTTGCTGACACGGCCGCTCTACCAACCGAGCTAAACCGCCCACATGTACACTGCAACTTTGTTCCTGTGACATTACAACTTTGTTTTCGTAACAAACTATGACTTCATCGGTGACATTACGACTTTGTTTTTGTAACATTACGACTTGATCCGTGCAATACTGCACTTTATCCTTGTAACATTATGAGAATTTTCCGAAACATTCTGACTTTGTTCTCGTGACGTTTTTGTACAACTGCCACTTTTTTTATCGTAAAATTACAACGTTATCGGCGTTACACTGCAAATGTATTTTTGTAACATTGTGACATTATTCACAAAACGTTACCACTTTATTCTCTTAACACTAATTTCATTCTCCTAATGCTACAACGTCACTCTCAGAACGTCACAAACGTGTTTATGTACCATTACAAGTTTATTTTAGTAACGTTGCAGATTTATTCTTGTAACATTACGACTTAATCCGTGTGATACGGCACTTTATTCTTGCCTTTTTTTCGAAAAATTCTGACTTTGTTCTCGTAACGTTCTTGTACAACTGACACTTTTTTATTAGAAAATTACAACTTTATTTGCAAATGTATTCTCGTAACATTGTGACATTATCTATGTGACGTTGCAAATTCGTCCTCATAACACTGAGTTTTTATTCTCGTAGCACTGTGACTTTATTCTCGTCACAAATCACCGCATTGTTTTTTAACTTTGCCACTTTTTTCTGGTATTTTCTAGCGCTCATACGATTTGATAACACCGAGCCATGGTTAAACAGTTAATGCGCAACAATGGAGGTGTGAAAAAACAAAAATCCATCCATCCATCCATCTTCTTCCGCTTATCCGACGTCGGGTCGCGGGGGTAACAGCCTAAGCAGGGAAGCCCAGACTTCTCTCTCCCCAGCCACTTCGCCCAGCTCTTCCTGAGGGATCCCGAGGCGTTCCCAGGCCAGCCGGGAGACATAGTCTTCCCAACGTGTCCTGGGTCTTCCCCGTGGCCTCTTACCGGTCAGACTTGCCCTAAACCCCTCACTAGGGATGCGTTCGGGTGGCATTACTTACAGCTCCTCCCGGATTGCAGAGCTTCTCACCCTATCTCTAAGGGAGATAGGTTGAGAAGCTAATTTTGGCCGCTTGTACCCGTGATCTTGTCCTTTCGGTCATAACCCAAAGCTCATGATCGTAGGTGAGGATGGGAACATAGCTCGACCGGTAAACTGAGAGCTTTGACGTACGGCTCAGCTCCTTCGTCACCACAACGGATCGATACAGCGTCCGCATGACTGAAGACACCGCACCGATCCGCCTGTCGATTGCACGATCCACTCTTCCCTCACTCGTGAACAAGACTCCGAGGTACTTGAACTCCTCCACTTGAAACAGGGTCTCCTCCCAAACCCGGAGATGACACTCCACTCTATTCCAAGCGAGAACCATGGACTCGGACTTGGAAGTGCTGATTCTCATCGCAGTCGCTTCACTGCAAAGAGATTGCCTGCGAACCAATCCAGTGAGAGCTGAGGATCCTGGCCAGTTGAAACCATCAGGACCACATTATCTGCAAAAAGCAGAGACCTAATATTGCAGCCACCAAACCGGATCCCTTCAAAGCCCTGACTGCGCCTAGAAATTCTGTCCATAAAAGTTATGAACAGAGTCGGTGACAAAGAGCAACCTTGGTGGACTACAACCCTCACTGGAAATGTATCCGACTTACTGGCAGCGATGCGGACCAAGCTCTGACACTGATCATACAGGGAGCGGACCGCCACAATCAGACAGTCCGATAGCCCATACTCTCTATCACTCCCCACAGGACTTCCCGGGCACCATCCACTCTTCCCTCACTCGTGAACAAGACTCCGAGGTACTTGAACTCCTCCACTTGAAGCAGGATCTCCTCCGAAACCCGGAGATGACACTCCACCCTATTCCAGGCAAGAACCATGTACTCGGACTTGGAAGTGCTGATTCTCATCGCTGTCGCTTCACTGCAATGAGATCGCCTGCGAACCAATCCGGTGAGAGCTGAGGATCCTGGCCAGTTGAAGCCATCAGGACCACATCATCTGCAAAAAGCAGAAACCTAATCCTGCAGCCACCAAAACGGATCCCTTCAAAGCCCTGACTGCGCCTAGAAATTCTGTCCATAAAAGTTATGAACAGAATCGGTGACAAAGAGCAGCCTTGGTGGAGTACAACCCTCACTGGAAACGGGTCCGACTTACTGCCGCGATGCAGACCAAGCTCTGACACTGATCTTACAGGGAGCGGACCGCCACAATCAGACAGTCCGGTACCCCATACTCTCTGAGCACTCCCCACAGGACTTCCCGGGGTACACGGTCGAATGCCTTCTCCAAGTCCACAAAGCACATGTAGACTGGTTGGGCAAACTCCCATGCACCCTCCAGGACAAAACAAAAAAACTGTGGTTGTGAGTAAAGTACGATCCTATTTGTACGACGTGTCCTCCCTCACCATGGCGCCGAGTATTGGTAGGAACAGAGTGGTGGTGGCGGTGTTGCTGGAACATTCCGTGAACATGGCCACCATCAGACACAGCACTATGGAGATGGCAAAAGGAGGAATGCTCTGCAGCGGTATGAGACTTTCCCCCAACCATTTGGAAAGTCCAGACACCTGAACAAAAGAAAGAGAGGCTTGTCCGAACATCTGAGAAGAAGAATCCGATCTTCTTTGACCCGCATTACCTCACTGCCATGGGCCAGGGCGAAGCCTCCTCCCAGGAGCAAGAGGATGTCCCACGGCATCTTCTGATGGACCACGTCCCAAGTTAGCAGTGGAGATGGAGCTTCGTCAGCTTCTATTTCAATGCAGACATCACAGGAAACCAGTTGGAAACATCATTCTACAAATATGGTGATAATAAGAGTTCAGTGGTACTTCAGTTTTCCCAAGGATTTGTTACAACTTTATTTTCTTATCATTATCCCTGTGTTATTATGACATTTTCCTTCTGACGATGCAATTTTATTCTGGTGACGGTGTGGATTTGTGCCTGCTATATTACAAATTGATCCGTGTAACAACTTTGTTTTCGTTACATTACGACTTCATCGGTGTAACGCCGCAATTCAATTCTCGTAATTTTCCGACTTTGTTTGTGTGACGTTACAACTTTGTCCATGTAAAGTTGCAACTATTTTTCTTGCCATATTATCACTATGTTCCTGTAACTTTTTTTACCTGCGTAACATTGCAACTTTATTCTTGTAACATTATGACTTTGTTCTTGCAATATTACGACTTTATCCTGGTAACACTGCAATTTACTTCCTCTGACACAGCAAATTTGTTTTTGTAGTTTTACGATTTCTGCAGGTAACACTGAAACGTTAATTTTGTAACATTACGACTTTGTTTTCATAACAATAAGAATTTATCCGTGTCACACTGCAGCTTTATTTTTGTAACAGTACGACTTTGTTTTGGTAACATTACGACTTTATCCTTGTATAACCTCAACTTTATTCTTGTAACATTATGAATTTGTTCCTGCAATATTACAACTTTATGCTTGTAACACTTGCAACTTAATTTCTGTCACATTACGGCTTGTTTTTTTTTTAACATTATGACTTCTACAGCTAATACTGAAACTTTATTTTCGTAACACAGAAACTTACTTCCTGTGACATTATGCATTCGTTTTTGTAGTTTTACGATTTCTCCAGGTAACACTGAAATGTTAATTCTGTAACATTACGACTTTTTTTTCATAACAATAATAATTAATCCGTGTAACACTGCAACTTTATTTTTGTAACATTACAACTTTGTTTTGATAACATTCCGACTTAATCCCTGTAACACCTCAACTTTATTCTTGTAACATTATGACATTGTTCCTGCAATATCACGGCTTTATCCGTGTAACACTGCAACTTTATTTTTGTAACATTATGACTTTTTTTTGGCAACATTACGACTTAATCCTTGTAACACCTCAACTTTATTCTTGTAACATTATGACTTTGTTGAAATATCAGAACTTTTTCCTTGCAACACTGCAACTTACTTCCTGTGACATTATGAATTTGTTTTTCTAGCTTTACGATTTCTGCAGGTAACACTGAAAGGTAAATTTGTTACATTACGACTTTGTTTTCATAACAATACGAATTAATCCATATAACACTGCAACTTCATTTTTGTAACATTAAGACTTTGTTTTGGTAACACCTAAACGTTATTCTTGTAACATTATGACTTTGTTCCTGCAATATTAGAACTTTATCCTTGTAACACTTGCCACTTAATTCCATTGTTTTTCTACAGCAAACACTGAAACTTTATTTTCGTAACACTGCAACTTACTTCCTTTGACATTAGAAATTTGTTTTTGTATTTTTTCGAATTCTGCAAGTAACACTGAAACGTAAATTTTGTAACATTACGACTTTGTTTTCATAACAATACAAATTAATCCGTTTAACACTGCAACCTAATTTTTGTAACATTACAACTTTGTTTTGGCAACATTAAGACTTCATCCTTGTAAAACCTCAACTTTATTCTTGTAACATGACTTTGTTCCTGCAATATTGGAACTTTATCCTTGTAACACTTGCAACTTAATTCCTGTCACATTACGGCTTCTACAACTAACACAGAAACTTTATTTTCATAAAATTACAACTTTGTTTTGGTTACATTACAAGTTCTACAGGTAACACTGAAACATTATTTTGTAGCATTACAACTTTATATTTGTAACATTTTTACTTTATGTGTGTAACACAGCAACTTTAAACTTGTAACATTACGACTTCATCTGTGTAACACTGAAATGTTATTCTTGTAACATAATGACTTTATTCTGGCAATATTACGACTTTGTCCATGTTACACTGCAACTTCATTATTGTAACATTACGAGTTCTAACACTGAGACATTATTTTGTAACATGAGGACATTGTATTCGTAACATTACGACTGAATACGTGTAATGCTGCAACTTTCTTGTTGTAGTATTACAGCAGTTTTTCTGACATTACGACTTCAACAGGTAACACCGAAACATTATTTTGTAACATTACGACTTTGCATTTGTAACATTACGACTTAATCCTTGCAACACTGCAACTTTCTGGTTGTAACACTGCAACTTTCTTGTTGTAACATTACGACTTCATCTGTGTAACACTGAAATGTTATTCTTGTAACATAATGACTTTGTTCCGGCAATATTACGACTTTGTCCATGTTACACTGCAACTTCATTCTTGTAACATTACGAGTTCTAACACTGAGACATTATTTTGTAACATGACGACATTGTATTCGTAACATTACGACTTAATACGTGTAATGCTGCAACTTTCTTGTTGTAGTATTACAACTTAGTTTTTCTGACATTACGACTTCAACAGGTAACACCGAAACATTATTTTGTAACATTACGACTTTGCATTTGCAACATTACGACTTAATCCTTGCAACACTGCAACTTTCTTGTTGTAACACTGCAACTTTCTTGTTGTAACATTACGACTTCATCTGTAAAACACTGAAATGTTATTCTTGTAACATAATGACTTTGTTCCGGCAATATTACGACTTTGTCCATGTCATACTGCAACTTCATTCTTGTAACATTACGAGTTCTAACACTGAGACATTATTTTGTAACATGACGACATTGTATTCGTAACATTACGACTTAATACGTGTAATGCTGCAACTTTCTTGTTGTAGTATTACAGCAGTTTTTCTGACATTACGACTTCAACAGGTAACACCGAAACATTATTTTGTAACATTACGACTTTGCATTTGCAACATTACGACTCAATCCTTGCAACACTGCAACTTTCTTGTTGTAACACTGCAACTTTCTTGTTGTAACATTACGACTTCATCTGTGTAACACTGAAATGTTATTCTTGTAACATAATGACTTTGTTCCGGCAATATTACGACTTTGTCCATGTTACACTGCAACTTCATTCTTGTAACATTACGAGTTCTAACACTGAGACATTATTTTGTAACATGACGACATTGTATTCGTAACATTACGACTTAATACGTGTAATGCTGCAATTTTCTTGTTGTAGCATTACGACTTCTGTAGGTAACAATGAAGCAATATTTTGAAACATTTAGACTTTGTTTTTGTAACATCACGACTTCATCCGTGTAACACTGCAACTTCATTCTTGTAACATTACGAGTTCTAACACTGAGACATTATTTTGTAACATGACGACATTGTATTCATAACATTACGACTTAATACGTGTAATGCTGCAATTTTCTTGTTGTAGCATTACAACTTTGTTTTTCTGACATTACGACTTCAACAGGTACTGTAACACCGAAACATTATTTTGTAACATTACGACTTTGCACTTGTAACATTACGACTTAATCCTTGCAACACTGCAACTTTCTTGTTGTAACATTACGACTTCTGTAGGTAACAATGAAGCAATATTTTGAAACATTTAGACTTTGTTTTTGTAACATCACGACTTCATCCGTGTAACACTGCAACTTCATTCTTGTAACATTACGAGTTCTAACACTGAGACATTATTTTGTAACATGACGACATTGTATTCATAACATTACGACTTAATACGTGTAATGCTGCAATTTTCTTGTTGTAGCATTACAACTTTGTTTTTCTGACATTACGACTTCAACAGGTACTGTAACACCGAAACATTATTTTGTAACATTACGACTTTGCATTTGTAACATTACGACTTAATCCTTACAACACTGCAACTTTCTTGTTGTAACATTACGACTTCTGTAGGTAACAATGAAGCAATATTTTGAAACATTTAGACTTTGTTTTTGTAACATCACGACTTCATCCGTATAACACTGCATCTTCATTCTTGTAACATGACGACTTCATCTGTGTAACACTGAAACTTTATTCTTGTGACATCACTACTTTGTCGTTGTGAAATTACGACGCCATTCTTGTAACACTGCAACTTTATTCTCGTAGCTTGTTTATTCAATCAATCAATCAATCAATCAATCAATCAATGTTTACTTATATAGCCCTAAATCACTAGTGTCTCAAAGGGCTGCACAAACCACTACGATATCCTCGGTATTCTCGTTACGTTTTGTCCAATCCTACTAAAACTGTATGAAAACCTAGATAGGTACCACTGTCTATCTAAAGTGTAAAAAAGTGTTCATATATAAGCCACACAGTTCATAAAACAACTGAAAGAGATAACGCGAAATGTCATAAACTAGTAAAAGGGGGGAAAAGGACGGCTGTTGGAACGTTCATGTCGGCTTGTATTTTTCCACGTTGCAAAGTGGGAAACAGACAGTGTCACCTCAAAGCCTGCGTCCACCCTCTCAAACTGCCTGCCTATTAATCATCCGTCACCTTTCTGTGCAGCTCGCACGCTCCGGATTGATCAATCTGAGCGCGAGCAATATCCGCGTGAAGGTACGGCGTGTGCCGTTGTCTCAACTTGACCTTGAAGATATCAGGCTACGAGTCGGTAAGGAGATCCGACAAGGGCAATTTGAAAGCACAGAATCAGCTGAATGTCTTTTAACAGGCAGTAAAAGTTACTGACGGTATCTTTATGTCTTCCCGTTCAAAGGAGGGCAGGTCGTAAAACTCAACAGGTCCTCACGTGACGAAACCTGCAGGAAATGTCTCTCACCAGACACAGATCTAATCCAGTTCACCGTAGCGACACGGCCTGAAATCCATTTGGCGATACACTTCATTTTGCAGCCTCCTGCCTTAACGATATAGAGTACAATTAACTATACCAAGTGCTGTAAATTCTGAACTATCAACCGCGCAGAGAAACTGTCCCCAAGTACATGTCGAACTGTTTCACCAGAGTAAGTGATGCTCACAGGTACGGCACGAGAGGGAGTTCCTCAGACCTTCTCCCCCCCAAATTCAAGACCCTCATTGGAAAAAATGCATAATACTATTTTGCCACCACACAGTGGAATGCACTACCTACAGACTAGAGATGCGCGGATAGGCAATTATATCATCCGCATCCGCATCACCAATGTCGTCATCCACCCGCCGTCCACCACTCACGGAGCTATTTAAACCTGTTTCACAACGTGATAATGACAGTTAAAGCCGCTAACGTTCTCGCGACTATCCAATAGCGTTCATTCTCATTACAAGAATATGGCCGTGCTGTGAAGCCATTGCCTCGAACACCTTCGACAACACGTACGAACCGATTGTTGGACCGGCAACATGTGTACAGTTTCCGCAAATACACGTTCAAGATTGAAAGGCATACTGGGCGATACAGAGTACACTGATGGTTGTGATATAAAAAAACTTTAACACTTACTAATATGCGCCACGCTGTGAAGCCACACCCAACAAGATTGACAAACACATTTCGGGAGAACATCCTCACAGTAACACAACATAAACGCAACACAACAAATACCCAAAATCCTTTGTATTCATGACACTTCCTGAATATATTTTACACCCCCGCGACCTCAACCCCACCCACCTTACCGACGCACGGGGGGGGGGGGGACCCGCGGATGAGACCGCAAACCCCAAATCTCTACTACAGACCTTAAAATTACGGCATAATATTAGAGATGTCCGATAATATCGGACTGCCGATATTATCGGCCGTAAAATGCTTTAAAATGTAATATTGGAAATTATCTGTATTTTATTTTTTTTTTGTCCTGTCCAGCTTCTCAGGCAAGTCATATAGGTCAGTGGTCCCCAACCTTTTTGCAGCTGCGGGCCGTTCAACGCTTGAAAATTTGTCAAATTAATTGTTTTCATAGAGAAATACAATCGTGTGCTTACGGACTGTATCGCTGCAGACTGTATTGATCTATATTGATATATGATGTATATATATTGTGTTTTTTTATGTTGATTTAATAAATAAAAAAAATTAAAAAAATGTGTTTAATTTTTTTATTTTATTGTTTCTTGTGCAGCCCGGTGGTTGAGGACCACTGATATAGGTGTGTAGATGCCCATATCGGCTGTTTAGTTTTAATTTACAAAATAAGTGAAGTGAATTATATTTATATAGCGCTTTTTCTCTAGTGACTCAAAGCGCTTTACATAAGAGAAGCATACCGTATTTCATTGAATTGCCGCCGGGGCGCTAATTAATTTAAAACCTCTTCTCACTCCTGCGCTTACCAAAGGCATGCGGTAAAAGTAAGAATGCGCTAATTATTTTAAAACCTCTTCTCACTCCGGCACTTACCAAAGGCATGCAGTAAAAATTTGAGTGTGATGTAAAGATACCATTGTGAAAAGCACATTTAATGCGATTTCAAATTACCGGTATTGAAATCAGCCTCCTCCATTTTGAAAATGATGACAGGGGAAGTGTCACTCGTGACGTCACGAGTTTGACCCGGCGGTAATACTAAGCATGCGCTAATTATTTTGCGGCGGTAATTCAAGGCAGGCGCATACTATATGCCCGGCGGCAACTCAAAAAAATACGGTACTTCTCTTGTTGTCTTATTTGTATTTGACTTTATTAAATGTATTTATAATCATTCATTTGGTGCAGCCGGGCTTTATGACCGAGGGGATAGAAAAGAGAAAAAAAAGGAAGACAGAGGGTGAAATTGTGGGGACAGAGAGACAAAAACAACAGCAAAAACAACAACAACAACAAAGTAAAATGTATGACTTTTTAAAACGCCGCTTTATCTAGTGGTACACGGACGTAGGGAGAAGTACAGAGCAGTTGCGTCTCCCAGTCAGCAGCCTCTCCCCTCTCCCACACACAACACAGGAGTTGCAGCACGACTGCAGCATGAGAAGTTTACTGGTGATGCTTGATGACCTCATCAAACCGCCGCGAGCGGAGCATAACATCAACAAGAGTGTGTTGTTGCCGGTGCTGTAGCCGTGGCTAACAAGTGAGCTCGCTCGGTGACTGACTAACGACATGGTTTGGGATTATTTTAAAGTGTCTCTGACGGATAAAAAACTGGCAATTTGCAATGGCTGCAAAAAGTTGGATATGCAAGGAGGAACCGAGACGTCTTCCTTCAATACCAGCAATTTCATCTCCCACCTCTTCAAGATTCATAAGGAGATAGACGATGAATACAAGCGGAAGATGGATGAAAAGCAAACACCGGATAAAAGTAGTACCGCACAGTTTTCACTTAAAGACTCCGCTGAGAAAAAACAAAAATACAACAAAAACCCACGTTGTGGTCAGGGACAACGCATGCAGTACGGCAAAAGCTACGGTGGAGTTTGGTGTGGCGAGTCTGCCCTGCATGGCGTACACTTTGCATCTTGCAGTGAACAAAGTTGCCCTTTCTCAATGTAGCATTTCAGAAGCTCTGACTGACTGCTAGACCACTTCAAGCACTCACCACTAGCTTGCAGAACATTGTTGTTACTAATATAAATATATTAGAGCAGGGCAGATTGAGCCCAGTTTATGATTTCCGGTTATACAGTCTTGCACTAAAGTAGGACTATGTCATTGTTTACTTTATGACTCTAAAATACTCTGGACTGAAGCTGTGTGCCTTCATTGTTTTTGTACCTGTTTAGAGGCATGTTTAAAAAAAAAAAATATTACACTTTGTGAAAGTCAAAGTATAGTACTTCCCATAGTTGTAGTGGGTATCAGGATTATCTCAGGGAGAGCATGTCCCAAATTCCAAGCTGCTGTTTTGAGGCATGTTAAAAAAAATAATCCACTTAATGTAACTTCAAAAATTAAATATGGCAGTGCCATGTTGGCATTTTTTTCCATAACTTGAGTTGATTTATTTTGGAAAACCTTGTTACATTGTTTAATGCATCCAGCGCGCATCACAACAAAATTAGGCATAATAATAAAAAAAATAATGCACTTAATGTAACTTCAAAAATAAATATGGCAGTGCCATGTTGGCATTTTTTTCCATAACTTGAGTTGATTTATTTTGGAAAACCTTGTTACATTTTTTAATGCATCCAGCGGGCATCACAACAAAATTAGGCATAATAATAAAAAAAATAATGCACTTAATGTAACTTCAAAAATAAATATGGCAGTGCCATTTTGGCATTTTTTTCCATAACTTGAGTTGATTTATTTTGGAAAACCTTGTTACATTTTTTAATGCATCCAGCGGGCATCACAACAAAATTAGGCATAATAATAAAAAAAAATAATGCACTTAATGTAACTTCAAAAATAAATATGGCAGTGCCATTTTGGCATTTTTTCCATAACTTGAGTTGATTTATTTGGGAAAACCTTGTTACATTTTTTAATGCATCCAGCACGCATCACAACAAAATTAGGCATAATAATAAAACAAATAATGCACTTAATGTAACTTCAAAAATAAATATGGCAGTGCCATGTTGGCATTTTTTCCATAACTTGAGTTGATTTATTTGGGAAAACCTTGTTACATTTTTTAATGCATCCAGCGGGCATCACAACAAAATTAGGCATAATAATAAAAAAAATAATGCACTTAATGTAACTTCAAAAATTAAATATGGCAGTGCCATGTTGGCATTTTTTTCCATAACTTGAGTTGATTTATTTGGGAAAACCTTGTTACATTTTTTAATGCATCCAGCGGGCATCACAACAAAATTAGGCATAATAATAAAAAAAAATAATGCACTTAATGTAACTTCAAAAATAAATATGGCAGTGCCATTTTGGCATTTTTTCCATAACTTGAGTTGATTTATTTGGGAAAACCTTGTTACATTTTTTAATGCATCCAGCACGCATCACAACAAAATTAGGCATAATAATAAAACAAATAATGCACTTAATGTAACTTCAAAAATAAATATGGCAGTGCCATGTTGGCATTTTTTCCATAACTTGAGTTGATTTATTTGGGAAAACCTTGTTACATTTTTTAATGCATCCAGCGGGCATCACAACAAAATTAGGCATAATAATAAAAAAAATAATGCACTTAATGTAACTTCAAAAATTAAATATGGCAGTGCCATGTTGGCATTTTTTTCCATAACTTGAGTTGATTTATTTGGGAAAACCTTGTTACATTTTTTAATGCATCCAGCGGGCATCACAACAAAATTAGGCATAATAATGTGTTAATTCAACGACTGTGTATATCGGTATCAGTTTATATCGGAATCGGCAATTAAGAGTTGGACAATGTCGGAATATCGGACATCTCTAGTTTTGACCTACGAAATAGAAAGCTTTTTACCTGCTTGATGCTTGTGTACACTTTTGGTGAGTCATCAAACACACTGAATAATAACATAGACGTCTCAAAAAGCCTAATTATCGACCCTTAAGAGTGTTAAAGCACCTTCTATATTTGGCATGCTTTAGCTTAGAATTAGACAAATTTTAATGATCCACAAGGGAAATTGATCCACACAGTGGCTCAGTTACAAAGGATTGAAAGGATAATGCACACAAGCACACCAAAAGAGGGCGAAAACAAAGGTATAAAGTAGACTAAAAATGTACAATAGTAGCAATATTACATATAAATGGGTTGTACTTGTATAGCGCTTTTCTATCTTTAAGGTACTCAAAGCGCTTTGACACTACTTCCACATTCACCCATTCACACACACATTCACACACTGATGGAGGGAGCTGCCATGCAAGGCGCCAGCCAGCACCCATCAGGAGCAAGGGTGAAGTGTCTTGCTCAGGACACAACGGACGTGACGAGGTTGGTACTAGGTGGGATTTGAACCAGGCACCCTCGGGTTGCGCACGGCCACTCTCCCACTGCGCCACGCCGTCCCATATATAACATATATGTAATATTTACATATTATATACAGTATATAGTATACACTGATATACCCCATCCATCTTCTTCTGCTTATCCAAGGTCGGGTCGCGGGGGCAGCAGCCTAAGCAGGGAAGCCCAGACTTCCCTCTCCCCAGGCAGTTCGTCTAGCTCTTCCCGGGGGATCCCGGGGGATTCCCAGGCCAGCCGGGAGACATAGTCTTCCCAACTTGTCCTGGGTCTTCCCCGTGGCCTCCTACCGGTTGTACTTGCCCTAAACACCTCCCTAGGGAGGCGTTCGGGTGCCATCCTGACCAGATGCCCGAACCACCTCATCTGGCTCTTCTCGATGTGAAGGAATAGCGGATTTACTTTGAGCTCCTCCCGGATGGCAGAGCTTCTCACCCTATCTCTAAGGGAGAGACCCGCCACCCGGCGGAGGAAACTCATTTCAACCGCTTGTACCCGTGATCTTGTCCCTTTCGGTCATGACCCAAAGCTCATGACCATAGGTGAGGATGGGAACGTAGATCGACCGGTAAATTGAGAGCTTTGCCTTCCGGCTCAGCTCCTTCTTCACCACAACGGATCGGTACAACGTCCGCATTACTGAAGACGCCGCACCGATCCGCCTGTCGATCTCACGATCCACTCTTCCCTCACTCGTGAACGAGACTCCTAGGTACTTGAACTCCTCCACTTGGGGCAGGGTCTCCTCCCCAACCCGGAGATGGCACTCCACCCACTATATTATATTATTATATGAGATGGCGACTAATCCAGGGTGCACACCGCCTTCCGCCCAATTGTAGCTGACCCCGAAAGAAATAAGCAGTACAAAATGGATGGAAGGATGGCTAATATATAGAATATATAACAAATCCCACTTACCATGTACAATATTACAGTATATGTAACGGCTGCAGCAAAATATATATGCCTTATATAACATGGTTGGCTTACCGTCATCTGACATGCGACCCCGTCTTGGAAATTTGGAGGGAATGCAGAAGAACAGTGCCGACATGAATATGGCCACGGTGCCATCTGTCACGTACCTGATGGGTAAAAATAAAATATTAACAACAGGAAGTCTTGTAGACTTAACAGAACATTAGAACAGACCTAAAACACACTTAATGCAAAAATATATTTATTAAAGTTTCACATTATATTTTCTCTTTCCAGTCTTGTGTGAACAATTGAATCACAAAAGTCCTTAATCACGTTGCCACAATAACAGTGTCAGCAAAAGAAGTTCTGACAAGAAAAGCAGCAGACGGAGGGAGAGAAGGAGCGGTAGTTCCCTTTCCTCCGCTGTGAAATAAGTCTGCTCTGGCATATTTTCCATAAAAGTTCATTCTGAATACATTTAAAAGTTGCTGTGTTACAAATCCTCACGGTCAATTCTCCCATATTAATAAATCATATAAATATATTCTTTATTAAAGTTTCACATTATATTTTCTGTTTCCAGTCTTGTGTGTACAATTAGTGAAGTGAAGTATATTTATATAGCGCTTTTCTCAAGTGACTCAAAGCGCTTTACGTAGTGACACCCAATATCTAAGTTACATTTAAACCAGTGTTGGTGGCACTGGGAGCAGGTTGGGCAAAGTGTCTTGCCCAAGGACACAACGGCAGTAACTAGGATGGCACAAGCGGGAATCGAACCTGCAACCCTCAAGTTGCTGGCACGGCCACTCTACCAACCGAGCAATCACTTTAAATATTCCTCTCGGTTTTACAAAACCCAAAACCAGTGAAGTTGGCACGTTGCGTAAATGGTAAATAAAAACAGAATACAATTATTTGCAAAGACATGATATTTAATGTTCGAACTGATAAATTTGGTTATTTTTTGCAAATATTAGCTCAGTTGGAATTTGACGCCTGGGCCCGAACTCATCTAAGATGGACTGATGCAAAGCGGAAAAGTGTTCTGTGGTCTGACGAGTCCACATTTGAAATTGTTTTTGGATACTGTGTACGTCCAAAGAGGAAAAGAACCACCCGGACTGTTCTAGGCGCAAAGTTCAAAAGCCAGCATCTGTGATGGTATGGGGGTGTATTTGTGCTAACTTACACATCTGTGAAGGCACATAAAGGTTTTGGAGCAACATGTGTTGCATCAAAGTACCGTCTTTTTCATTGACGCCCCTGATTATTTCAGCCAGACAATGCCAACCCACGTGTTACAACAGCGTGGCTTCATAGTCCCAGTGCGACGTTAATATGTTTTTTTCCTTCTTTATTATGCATTTTCGTCCGGAGCGATTTATAATCCGAAAAATACGATATTATTAAAGACATGCACCTGGGGATAGGTTGATTGGCAACACTAAATTGGCCCTAGTGTGTGAATGTGAGTGTGAATGTTGTCTGTCTATCTGTGTTGGCCCTGCGATGAGGTGGCGACTTGTCCAGGGTGTACCCCGCCTTCCGCCCGATTGTAGCTGAGATAGGCGCGAGCGCCCCCCGCCACCCCGAAAGGGAATCAGCGGTAGAAAATGGATGGATGGATGTGTTACAAAGCCTCACGGTCAATTCTCCCATATTAATAAATAATATAAATATATTATTTATTAAAGTTTCACATTATATTTTCTGTTTCCAGTCTTGTGTGTACAATTAGATCACTTTAAATATTCCTCTCGGTTTTACAAAACCCAAAACCAGTGAAGCTGGCACGTTGTGTAAATGGTAAATAAAAACAAAATACAATTATTTGCAAAGACAAGATATTTAATATTCGAACTGATAAATTTGGTTATTTTTTGCAAATATTAGCTCAGTTGGAATGTGATGCCTGGGCCCGAGCTCATCTAAAATGGACTGATGCAAAGTCCACATTTGAAATTTTTTGGGGATACTGTGAACGTCGTGTACTCCGGACCAAAGAGGAAAAGAACCACCCGGACTGTTCTAGGCGCAAAGTTCAAAATCCAGCATCTGTGATGGTATGGGGGTGTATTTGTGCTAACTTACACATCTGTGAAGGCACATAAAGGTTTTGGAGCAACATGTGTTGCATCAAAGTACCGTCTTTTTCATTGACGCCCCTGATTATTTCAGCGAGACAATGCCAACCCACGTGTTACAACAGCGTGGCTTCATAGTCCCAGTGCGACGTTTATATGTTTTTTTCCTTCTTTATTATGCATTTTCGGCCGGAGCGATTTATAATCCGAAAAATACGATATTATTAAAGACATGCACCTGGGGATAGGTTGATTGGCAACACTAAATTGGCCCTAGTGTGTGAATGTGAGTGTGAATGTTGTCTGTCTGTCTGTGTTGGCCCTGCGATGAGGTGGCGACTTGTCCAGGGTGTACCCCGCCTTCCGCCCGATTGTAGCTGAGATAGGCGCCAGCGCCCCCCGCCACCCCGAAAGGGAATCAGCGGTAGAAAATGGATGGATGGATGTGTTACAAAGCCTCACGGTCAATTCTCCCATATTAATAAATAATATAAATATATTATTATATTATTAATAAATAATATAAATATATTATTTATTAAAGTTTCACATTATATTTTCTGTTTCCAGCCTTGTGTGTACAATTAGATCACTTTAAATATTCCTCTCGGTTTTACAAAACCCAAAACCAGTGAAGTGGGCACGTTGCGTAAATGGTAAATAAAAACAGAATACAATTATTTGCAAAGACAAGATATTTAATGTTCGAACTGATAAATTTGGTTATTTTTTGCAAATATTAGCTCAGTTGGAATTTGACGCCTGGGCCCGAACTCATCTAAGATGGACTGATGCAAAGCGGAAAAGTGTTCTGTGGTCTGACGAGTCCACATTTGAAATTGTTTTTGGATACTGTGTACGTCGTGTACTCCGGACCAAAGAGGAAAAGAACCACCCGGACTGTTCTAGGCGCAAAGTTCAAAATCCAGCATCTGTGATGGTATGGGGGTGTATTTGTGCTAACTTACACATCTGTGAAGGCACATAAAGGTTTTGGAGCAACATGTGTTGCATCAAAGTACCGTCTTTTTCATTGACGCCCCTGATTATTTCAGCGAGACAATGCCAACCCACGTGTTACAACAGCGTGGCTTCATAGTCACAGTGCGACGTTTATATGTTTTTTTCCTTCTTTATTATGCATTTTCGACCGGAGCGATTTATAATCCGAAAAATACGATATTATTAAAGACAAGCACCTGGGGGATAGGTTGATTGGCAACACTAAATTGGCCCTAGTGTGTGAATGTGAGTGTGAATGTTGTCTGTCTATCTGTGTTGGCCCTGCGATGAGGTGGCGACTTGTCCAGGGTGTACCCCGCCTTCCGCCCGATTGTAGCTGAGATAGGCGCCAGCGCCCCCCGCGACCCCGAAAGGGAATCAGCGGTAGAAAATGGATGGATGGATGTGTTACAAAGCCTCACGGTCAATTCTCCCATATTAATAAATAATATAAATATATTATTTATTAAAGTTTCACATTATATTTTCTGTTTCCAGTCTTGTGTGTACAATTAGATCACTTTAAATATTCCTCTCGGTTTTACAAAACCCAAAACCAGTGAAGCTGGCACGTTGTGTAAATGGTAAATAAAAACAAAATACAATTATTTGCAAAGACAAGATATTTAATGTTCGAACTGATAAATTTGGTTATTTTTTGCAAATATTAGCTCAGTTGGAATGTGATGCCTGGGCCCGAGCTCATCTAAAATGGACTGATGCAAAGTCCACATTTGAAATTTTTTGGGGATACTGTGAACGTCGTGTACTCCGGACCAAAGAGGAAAAGAACCACCCGGACTGTTCTAGGCGCAAAGTTCAAAATCCAGCATATGTGATGGTATGGGGGTGTATTTGTGCTAACTTACACATCTGTGAAGGCACATAAAGGTTTTGGATGTTGCATCAAAGTAACATCTTTTTCATTGACGCCCCTGATTATTTCAGCCAGACAATGCCAACCCACGTGTTACAACAGCGTGGCTTCATAGTCCCAGTGCGACGTTTATATGTTTTTTTTCCTTCTTTATTATGCATTTTCGACCGGAGCGATTTATAATCCGAAAAATACGATATTATTAAAGACATGCACCTGGGGGATAGATTGATTGGCAACACTAAATTGGCCCTAGTGTGTGAATGTGAGTGTGAATGTTGTCCGTCTATCTGTGTTGGCCCTGCGATGAGGTGGCGACTTGTCCAGGGTGTACCCCGCCTTCCGCCCAATTGTAGCTGAGACAGGCGCCAGCGCCCCCCGCCACCCCAAAGGGGAATAAGCGGTAGAAAATGGATGGATGGACGATATTATTCTAATGACCCTTTTTTTGGAGTTTAATTATTGGGTCTATGTTTGTTTTATAAACATTTCCCCAAAATTCAACACAATATTATAAACATGGAAAAATAACAGAATAATATAACATATGCAGACATTTCTTATTCAGCAAGTGTATCACTTTATAACGAATAGCAATGGATTTGGATATTTTTCTCATTATATATTCAATATGCGGTTTCCAACATAATTTATGATCAATTATTATTGCCAAGAATTTAGTTTAGTTTGATACCGGTACCAAAATGTTGGTATCGGGACAACACTAATATACATAAATATACATATATATACATATATACATATATATACACACATGTTAATTTGCATGCAGTTAACTTTCAGCAACTTTTTTAAGCCCAATGTGGCCCCCAAGTCCAACAGTCTGGACACACCTGTACTAAAGTCTATTTCTGTCCGCACTCACTTTTTGTTTTGGTTGAAGAGAACCGTGGCCCAGCCTGGTATGAAGCCAGGCTCCCTGGTAAACCACAGAAGAACCAGCAGCGTGAAGATAACCAGCACGCTGGTCTCAGCGAAGCTCATCTTGCCCAACTTTTTGTACTCATCTTTGATTACCTGGTAGGCCTCCTTATCACCTGCGCTTTTTACGCCACATCCAAATGACTTTCTGAAACTGGCGGGGGAGAGTGAGAAATAAACGACAGCGTTGTGGTGGTAAAAAAAAAAAAAAAAAAAACGTTAAAAAGGCTACTTACTTAAAGCCCAGAAACACGAACTGCAGCCAAAGCCACGTTAATACCAGCATTAAAATCATGTTGGGGAATGCAAAGCCAAACCAGCTGGCGAAATTGATCACTCCGCCGTTGTCGGGAAATAGTCTGTGGACGAAGATAAGAAATAACGGTTGAGATAACAAAACATCAGCAGTTATTGTGTGAAAACGGAGAGAAGCATGAAAAAATACATTCTTATAATCAGGGCTGTGAATCTTTGGACACTATCTGATTCGATTCTTGTGGGGAACGATTCGATTCTTGATTCGAAACGATTTTCTATGAGGGTGAACGCATTGTGACGCGCGTTTTGTCCACCCCAGGATGCAAAGGACCAGTCAGACAGGACTAGCAGGTAAGGGCTTGATTTTAATACAAAAAAATGATAACACTGGTACAAAAACAGACAAAAATCAACAAAAGAAAAGCGTGCCGAACGCACGGGAAGCTAAAGCTAAAGCTTAGCATTGACTCGAGAGTCCAAAGGTAACGTGCCGAGTTCACGGGAAGCTAAGGGGTACTTAGCACAGAGACCAGAACTAGGAAAACGTCCACGTTAAAAGTTGCTTACCGCAAACAAAGGATCAAGAATGAACGGAGGGAGAAAGCAGGCTTAAATACGGACGTAATCAATGAAACACAGGTGCGCGTCAAAAGCAAATAACAGGTGGAACAAATACCAAACCATGGTGACAAGATAAAAAAGGAAGTGCAAAACTAGGAACCGGAAGAGTCCAAAACAAACAGAAAACACAAAAGGACTCAAAAACCGAATTCAAAATGTGATCCGGGAAGCTGATCACAACAAAAATCAATACTTTTTTTTGATAATATTGGGCTCCAGCTCTGTGAATACGAAATACGAAACCATGGTGACAAGATAAAAAAGGAAGTGCAAAACTAGGAACCGGAAGAGTCCAAAACAAACAGAAAACACAAAAGGACTCAAAAACCGAAATCAAAATGTGATCCGGGAAGCTGATCACAACAAAACTCAATACTTTTTTTTTTATAATATTGGGCTCCAGTTCTGTGAATGCGAAATACGAAACCATGGTGACAAGATAAAAAAGGAAGTGCAAAACTAGGAACCCGAAGAGTCCAAAACAAACAGAAAACACGAAAGGACTCAAAAACCGAAATCAAAATGTGATCCGGGAAGCTGATCACAACAAAAAATCAATACTTTTTTTTTGATAATATTGGGCTCCAGTTCTGTGAATACGAAATACGAAACCATGGTGACAAGATAAAAAAGGAAGTGCAAAACTAGGAACCGAAAGAGTCCAAAACAAACAGAAAACACAAAAGGACTCAAAAACCGAAATCAAAATGTGATCCGGGAAGCTGATCACAACAAAAATCAATACTTTTTTTTTGATAATATTGGGCTCCAGTTCTGTGATGAACTTAGCACTGACTCGAGAGTCCAAAGGTAACGTGCCGAGTTCACGGGAAGCTAAAGGGATACTTAGCACAGAGACCAGAACTAGGAAAACGTCCATGTGAAAGTTGCTTACCGCAAACAAAGGATCAAGAATGAACGGAGGGAGAAGGCAGGCTTAAATACGGACGTAATCAATGAAACACAGGTGCGCGTCAAAAGCAAATAACGGGTGGAACAAATACGAAACCATGGAGACAAGATAAAAAAGGAAGTGCAAAACTAGGAACCGGAAGAGTCCAAAACAAACAGAAAACACAAAAGGACTCAAAAACCGAAATCAAAATCTGATCCGGGACGCTGATCACAACAAAAATCAATACTTTTTTTTTGATAATATTGGACTCCAGTTCTGTGATGAACTTAGCACTGACTCGAGAGTCCAAAGGTAACGTGCCGAGTTCACGGGAAACTAAAGGGATACTTAGCACAGAGACCAGAACTAGGAAAACGTCCACGTGAAAGTTGCTTACCGCAAACAAAAGATCAAGAATGAACGGAGGGAGAAGGCAGGCTTAAATACGGACGTAATCAATGAAACACAGGTGCGCGTCAAAAGCAAATAACGGGTGGAAAAAACACCAAACCATGGTGACAAGATAAAAAAGGAAGTGCAAAACTAGGACCCGGAAGAGTCCAAAACAAACAGAAAACACAAAAGGACTCAAAAACCGAAATCAAAATGTGATCCGGGAAGCTGATCACAACAAAAATCAATACTTTTTTTTTTTATAATATTGGGCTCCAGTTCTGTGATGAACTTAGCACTGACTCGAGAGTCCAAAGGTAACGTGCCGAGTTCACGGGAAACTAAAGGGATACTTAGCACAGAGACCAGAACTAGGAAAACGTCCACGTGAAAGTTGCTTACCGCAAACAAAAGATCAAGAATGAACGGAGGGAGAAGGCAGGCTTAAATACGGACGTAATCAATGAAACACAGGTGCGCGTCAAAAGCAAATAACGGGTGGAAAAAACACCAAACCATGGTGACAAGATAAAAAAGGAAGTGCAAAACTAGGACCCGGAAGAGTCCAAAACAAACAGAAAACACAAAAGGACTCAAAAACCGAAATCAAAATGTGATCCGGGAAGCTGATCACAACAAAAATCAATACTTTTTTTTTTTATAATATTGGGCTCCAGTTCTGTGATGAACTTAGCACTGACTCGAGAGTCCAAAGGTAACGTGCCGAGTTCACGGGAAGCTAAAGGGATACTTAGCACAGAGACCAGAACTAGGAAAACGTCCACGTGAAAGTTGCTTACCGCAAACAAAGGATCAAGAATGAACGGAGGGAGAAGGCAGGCTTAAATACGGACGTAATCAATGAAACACAGGTGCGCGTCAAAAGCAAATAACGGGTGGAAAAAACACCAAACCATGGTGACAAGATAAAAAAGGAAGTGCAAAACTAGGACCCGGAAGAGTCCAAAACAAACAGAAAACACAAAAGGACTCAAAAACCGAAATCAAAATGTGATCCGGGAAGCTGATCACAACAAAAATCAATACTTTTTTTTTTTATAATATTGGGCTCCAGTTCTGTGATGAACTTAGCACTGACTCGAGAGTCCAAAGGTAACGTGCCGAGTTCACGGGAAGCTAAAGGGATACTTAGCACAGAGACCAGAACTAGGAAAACGTCCACGTGAAAGTTGCTTACCGCAAACAAAGGATCAAGAATGAACGGAGGGAGAAGGCAGGCTTAAATACGGACGTAATCAATGAAACACAGGTGCGCGTCAAAAGCAAATAACAGGTGGAACAAATTCGAAACCATGGTGACAAGATAAAAAAGGAAGTGCAAAACTAGGAACCGGAAGAGTCCAAAACAAACAGAAAACACAAAAGGACTCAAAAACCGAAATCAAAATCTGATCCGGGAAGCTGATCACAACAAAAATCAATACTTTTTTTTTGATAATATTGGGCTCCAGTTCTGTGAATACGAAATACGAAACCATGGTGACAAGATAAAAAAGGAAGTGCAAAACTAGGAACCGGATGAGTCCAAAACTAACAGGAAACACAAAAGGACTCAAAAACCGAAATCAAAATGTGATCCGGGAAGCTGATCACAACAAAAATCAATACTTTTTTTTGATAATATTGGGCTCCAGTTCTGTGAATACGAAATACGAAACCATGGTGACAAGATAAAAAAGGAAGTGCAAAACTAGGAACCGGATGAGTCCAAAACAAACAGAAAACACAAAAAGACTCAAAAACCGAAATCAAAATGTGATCCGGGAAGCTGATCACAACAAAAATCAATACTTTTTTTTTGATAATATTGGGCTCCAGTTCTGTGAATACGAAATACGAAACCATGGTGACAAGATAAAAAAGGAAGTGCAAAACTAGGAACCGGAAGAGTCCAAAACAAACAGAAAACAAAAAAGGACTCAAAAACCGAAATCAAAATGTGATCCAGGAAGCTGATCACAACAAAAATCAATACTTTTTTTTTGATAATATTGGGCTCCAGTTCTGTGAATACGAAATACGAAACCATGGTGACAAGATAAAAAAGGAAGTGCAAAACTAGAAACCTGAAGAGTCCAAAACAAACAGAAAACACAAAAGGACTCAAAAACCGAAATCAAAATGTGATCCGGGAAGCTGATCACAACAAAAATCAATACTTTTTTTTTTATAATATTGGGCTCCAGTTCTGTGAATACGAAATACGAAACCATGGTGACAAGATAAAAAAGGAAGTGCAAAACTAGGAACCGGATGAGTCCAAAACAAACAGAAAACACAAAAAGACTCAAAAACCGAAATCAAAAATGTGATCCGGGAAGCTGATCACAACAAAAATCAATAGTTTTTTTTTGATAATATTGGGCTCCAGTTCTGTGATGAACTTAGCACTGACTCGAGAGTCCAAAGGTAACGTGCCGAGTTCACGGGAAGCTAAAGGGATACTTAGCACAGAGACCAGAACTAGGAAAACGTCCACGTGAAAGTTGCTTACCGCAAACAAAGGATCAAGAATGAACGGAGGGAGAAGGCAGGCTTAAATACTGAAGTAATCAATGAAACACAGGTGCGCGTCAAAAGCAAATAACAGGTGGAACAAATACGAAACCATGGTGACAAGATAAAAAAGGAAGTGCAAAACTAGGAACCGGAAGAGTCCAAAACTAACAGGAAACACAAAAGGACTCAAAAAACGAAATCAAAATGTGATCCGGGAAGCTGATCACAACAAAAATCAATACTTTTTTTTTTTATAATATTGGGCTCCAGTTCTGTGAATACGAAATACGAAACCATGGTGACAAGATAAAAAAGGAAGTGCAAAACTAGGAACCGGAAGAGTCCAAAACAAACAGAAAACACAAAAGGACTCAAAAACCGAAATCAAAATGTGATCCGGGAAGCTGATCACAACAAAAATCAATACTTTTTTTTTATAATATTGGGCTCCAGTTCTGTGATGAACTACATTCCTCCATAAAATAGATAAAGAAATAAAACTGGTTTTGTGTGATAAAATTATACCCAAACATTTACAAAAGTGTCTGGACAGGACAGATTTTGGTAAAAAAAAAAAACTTTTATTTTATTTTATTTTTTTATTCCATTTTTTTTGGGTCAATTGCGAATCGTTGCACATAATTGATATTTTTTTGACACCCCTACTTAAATTTCTTCCGCTTGATTTGAATATTTGTTATCGCTAACTGGTTGGGAAGTATTGGACTGTTTTCACAAGCCAATTGTTGGCAGAAAAGGACGATGCAGTCATAGGACCATTTCCCCATGTGTTTCTTCAGGAACCATTTCCGAGTTCCTCCAAGCTGGGTGGGACTTTTCCAAGCGATCAGGAATATATCACCACGTGGGCTCAGGAACACTTCAGAAAAAACACTGTCAGTAACTACAGTTTGTCGCTACATCTGTAAGTGCAAGTTAAAACTCTACTATGCAACGCGATAGCCATTTATCAACAACACCCAGAAACGCCGCCGGCTTCACTGGGCCCGAGCTCATCTAAGATTGAACAACTTAAGACGTACATCAAGCAAGAATGGGGGAAAAATCCACCTGTAAAGCTTCAAAACACTGACATGTATTATTTACATATTGTTATTTATAGCTTAAATGGATCAAAAGGAATCACCTGAATCTTGTGAATTCATCATTTACTGAGAGGACGACTTTCTGACTGTTGGACATTGCGGACAAGAGCCTGACTTTTTATGAACAATTCGGTACACTTTATTTTTTAAATCATATCATTTTGTATATTATTGTTTTGTATTCCAATTACTTACTTTTTAGTAAAATAATTGTGACCTAATATTGTACATTTATTTACAAAACCCAAAACCAGTGAAGTTGGCACATTCTGTAAATGGTAATAAAAAACAGAATACAATGATATGCAAATCCTGTTTAACTTAATTTCAATTGAATACACTGCAAAGACATTTTTTTTTTGTAAATTTTTGCTCATTTGGCATTTGATGCCTGCAACATGGTTACAAAAATCTGGCACAAGTGGCAAAAAAGACTGAGAAAGTTGAGGAATGCTCATCAAACACTTATTTGGAACATCCCACAGGTGAACAGACTAATTCGGAACAGGTGGGTGCTATGATTGGGTGTAAAAGCAGCTTCCATTAAAGGCTCAGTCATTCACAAACAAGGATGGGGGCGAGGGTCACCACTTTGTGAACAAATGTGTGAGCAAAATGTCCGACAGTTTAAGAACAACATTTCTCAACCAGCTATTGTAATGAATCCAGAGATTTCACCATCCAAGGTCTGTAATATCATCAAAAGGTTCACAGAATCTGCAGAAATCACTGCACGTATCATTGAATGCCCCTGACTTTGGATCCCTCAGAAGGTACTGCAGACATCAGTGTGTAAAGGATATCACCACATGGGCTCAGGAACACTTAAGAAAACCACTGTCAGTAACTACAGTTGGTCACTACATCTATAAATGCAAGTTAAAACTCTACTACGCAAAGCGAAAGCCATTTATCAACAACACCCAGAAACGCTGCCTGCTACGCTGGGCCCGAGCTTATCAAAGATGCACTGATGCTATGTGGAAAAGTGTTCTGTGGTCTGAAGCGTCCACATTTCAAATTTTTTGGGGAAACTGTGGACGTTTACTGAGTGCTGTTAAAAGGAAAGGCCATGTAACACAGTGGTAAAAATGCCCTTGTGCGGACATGTTTGCAATGTTTTGCTGCCATTAAATTCTAAGTTAATGATAATTTGCAAAAAAAAAATACTTTTCTCAGTTCGAACATTAAATATCTTGTCTTTGCAGTCCATTCAATTGAAAATACGTTGAAAATTATTTTCAAAACATTGTATTCTGTTTTTATTTACGAATTACACAATGTGTTTTGGGTTTTGTATGATTTCCGCTGATATCATAGCTGATTAATATCGGTTTTGGCCAACAATTAAAGCTCCAATATCGGTATCGTATGGGAAGTGAAACAGTTGTATCGGGACACTTCATCTTTATACTTCCATAGCAATTAGTAATGTTTGCTCAACTTTGGCGAAGAGAATCCGAACTGAATCCGATTGATCTAGTATTGATTGTGTACCATTACCAGCCACAAGGGGGCATATTTTTCTATAGTTTTTTTATGTTTACGACATGGGCAAGACATTGTAAGTTGCAGTGTTAACACAATAACAAGTTGCACCATCGGAAAGGAAGCAATATAGATATTGATAGTACGTACTTATCAATCTGGCCCATTAGTATGACATTGGGCGTAGTTCCAGTGAGGGTGGCGGTCCCTCCGATGCTTGCAGCGTAACACACGCTCAGACTCATGCCTTTGGTCAGCTTCGTGTACCTCTGCTCCCTCTTGATTCTGTTCTGCTCCATTGACTCTGTGCTGTACACTCCAACTTCTGGGAGGAGACATTTAGAGGGAAACTTTCAGGGGAACATTCTTTAAAGCGTTGCCTTTAAACCTTTGTTTTGGAGGTTTGAAACTTTTATTTGTAGATAACACAGTTCAGGACATATTTCGTACAATTGACTACTAAATGGTAACACCCAAATAAGTTTTTCAACTTGTTAAAGTCGGGGTCTACGTTAATCAATTCATGGTACAAATATATACTATCAGCATAATACAGTCATCACACAAGTTAATCATCTAGTATGTACATTGAATTATTTACATTATTTACAATGTGGAGTATTGCAATTTTTTTCAGAGGTAACAGTGTGTATATATATATATATATAATTTTTATATATATAAATATATAAATATATACATACATACATACATATATATATATATAAATGTATATATACTGCATATACATATATTATATTGAAATATATAGATACATACATATATATATATATATATATATATATATATATATATATACATATATATTATTTATTACCAACCAGTTTAGCTCGGTTGGTAGAGCGGCCGTGCCAGCAACTTGAGGGTTGCAGGTTCGAATCCCACTTCTGCCATCCTAGTCACTGCCGTTGTGTCCTTGGGCAAGACACTTTACCCACCTGCTCCCAGTGCCACCCACACTGGTTTGAATGTAACTTAGATATTGGGTTTCACTATGTAAAGCGCTTTGAGTCACTAGAGAAAAGCGCTATATAAATATAATTCAAGTCACTTCATGTATATATATATATATATATATATATATACATGAAGTGAATTGAATATATATATATATATATATAATTTTGTTTTAAATATTGATGCAACAATGGTTTTTGCTCCCATTTTTCGTGAGTTGAACTCAAAGATGTAAAACTTTTACTCCATACACAAAAGACCTATTCCTCTCAAATATTGTTCACAAATCTAAGTCTGTGTCAGTGAGCATTTCTTCTCTGCCAAGATAATCCATCCCACCTCACAGGTTTGGCATATCAAGATGCTGAATAAACAGCATGATTATTGCATAGGTGTGCCTTGGGCTGCCCACGGTAAAAGGCCACTCTGAAATGTGCGGTTTTGTCACAGATGTCGCAAGTTTTGAGGGAGCGCGCAGTTGGCATGCCGACCGCAGGAATGTCCACCGGAAATGTTGCCCGTGAATTAATGTTAATTTCTCTACCATGAAGGTGCTTCCAGAGGCATTTCAGAGAATTTGGCAGTACATCCAACCGGCCTCACAACTGCAGACCACGTGAAACCACACAAGCCAAGGACCTCCACCTCCAGCAGGTGCCAGGGATTTTGTGTATGGAGTAAAAGTTTTCGATCTTTGAGTTCAAATCATGAAAAATGGGAGCAAAAACAAAAGTGTTGTTTTTATATTTTTGTTCAATATATAATAAATATAATTGGATATTAAGTGCATGTTAAAGTTTGACTTCTACTTTGTTTAATTTCGTGAGTATCCCCTTAAAGTTTTGCAATCAATCAGAAAGCAGCTGAAATGCTAAAGTGTGGAGAGTGTCTTGCATGTTTCCCAACATAAATGGGTGTTTTTTTTTTAGTTTTTATGGTGAACGGACGTTTTTTTATAAAATCTACAAAGTTCAGTGACCGTGACTGTTGACATTTTGTGTTGGTTGGATTTTCTTGAACCATGACTAGGGAAGGTTGTTTGCATCAGGTCGTATAAGTAAATGCTGTGCATGAAGTAAAGAATAAAGGTCATTTACTACTCATGTCTACTACATGGTGATTTATAAAAACAAAAAAAAACACCAGTTTTTCCTCGTCTCCCACTGTGGTTACAGTAAAGCCAAGTGCTACATACACTTCATCAAATTCTGGTATGGGAAAACAAAGCATGTTGCTATTTGAGAAGGACTGGGCTAGGGTATGTGCTCTTATTTTAAGAAGGTGACATGATATCATAAATATTTCCATGTCAAGATGTCTACATATGCTTGCCTACAGACAATAAATACTGTGGGTGTCCCAGCTAATATTGATATCAGATATCGTCCCGATATCAGCAAAAGAAAATATCTGACTTATACAAAGCTGGACTTTTAAATTTCCTCCAATAGGTTAGTCTTTTCTTCTATTTTAGTCAAGACATTTACAAAAGCTAAACATGGCTATGGGCTGCTAGATGTTAGCAGCTACACAACAGCTAAGCACACAATAGCCCATCAGCTAGAAGTATGTCATGAGTGTCCTTAATTGAACAACACTGCAGTCTAAAACAGCACATTTGTCAATATAAACAAGTATAAAATATTTACAGTTGCATATTACTAATGGATACAAAGGCAAAAGCGTATTGGATAGTATCCAGTAACAAATGTGTCAGCATCATTCGACTATCTGCATCATGAGCTTACCTTAATGAATCATTGTGATGACCAGGTGTCACTAAAAAACTAATTACCACTCCACTTGTGTGTAAAGAGAGCATAAGTCCTTTCTAGTCAATAAGTAGGTTAGAGTTTTTGATAACTACTATTGTTTACTGTTTCAGTCATTTATTTCGATCAATCCTTTTCTAAAACTACACGCTCCAAAAAAAATAAAAGCATGCATGATTCGCGCTGATATCGTGTCGAATTAATATCTGTATTGTATCGTAAGTAAAAAAAGTTGTACGGGCAATATTCCAAAAACAAACGAAAAAACCTACTTGATATATCATTGTCTGTCTCATCCTTGACCACGGCATCTATTTGGGCACAAAAAGAGAAGATCAGGACCCAATGACAAATGTTTTTTTTGGAAAAACTATTTCAACTCACCCATGTTGACGGTGCTGCCATTTGGTTTGCGTTCGTTGCTCTCGCTCATCTCAAAGCTCTGGTTCTCCAGGCCGTCCTTGGTACTCTGCGCATAAGCTCTCTTTTCCGCGTTGGCCTCGGAGTCGTTGAGCTGCTGCAGCACGGCGTTGGCGATGGGCAGCATCATGGCCGTGGAGGCTGTGTTACTGATCCACATGGACAGGAAGGCTGTGGTGCCCATGAAGCCGATCATCAGGCTGGAGAAAACGGCGAAACCAATTCAGGACTAGGGCGGAAACCGTGTGGTACTTGCATGGCGCACTAGGACAACTGCTCTTACAGTGAAGGCTTGACCCCAACAAAAATCAGAACCTTGAGGGCGATCCTCTTGTGCAGGTTCCAGTGCTCCACAGCGATGGCCACCAGCAAGCCACCAATGAAGAGCATGTTGGAGTCTTTCAAGTACTGAATACACACCTGCGGCAGAGTAAACAAAACGTTAGCAAACGATGCTTTTGTAATAGGCCGTACAAGGGGGACATACCTCATCCGACTCCATGATCTTCATCATGGGGAACAGAATGACGGGCAGCAGAGCCGTGGCAGCCAGAGGGATGCATTCCGTGCACCAGTACAACGCCATCAGGATGATCACATAGCCACATTTTGCCTCCTGTCAGGACATAAAAGATTTCTTCATAAACAAATTCAGTTTACCAGAACATAACTTCCCGAGGTGCCAATGACATCATATGAAGATGGTTGAATGTTTTTCTTCTTGCTCGCTCTCAACAAAGGCAAACACTTCCCTTCCCACTCCCTTATTTTTCCCTACTTTGCTTCTATGTCTCGTCTTTCCGCAATGTTTCCCAAATCTAGACACGGAACTGATTGACTGGTTTCTAAAAGCGACTGACAAGATTTTCAGAGAAGCTCGGGTTCAGAGGAACTTGTGTGTCTTGACAGAATGTTTGCTGCTGGATTCACGATGGACGTTTGGGAGAAGTGGAGGGTCGTGTGCCTGGCGATTCTTTTCGTTGAGGACATCAAAGCTTTCTACCTGTTCGGAAATTCGATAACAGGGCATCTGCTGATTGGATTGAGCGTTGCCCTGGTGTATTGACAAATTCAGAAGACGAGGGGCAACCGTTCAAGGCACTAAGATGCTACCTGCCATGATTGATGGGATAGGCGGAGCTGTAGGCACTCAGACTGAGGCGATTTCTGAACTAAATCGTAAAGTAGATAACATTGTGGAGAATCAATTTGAGGACCAGGAACGGACAAAGAGAGTTGACAAGTATTGGAATGTATTGACTCGGCCTAACCCAAATATCCTAATCTGCATTCTTCTTGGAAAACCCGGATTGTTATGATGAGTTGCTCTGAAATCTCTAACCCCTTCCCTTGTGGACACCTGTCGATTGTTTGCTGTTTGGGAATAAATCACGGTAGTCTCCATACGGGGCTTCACGGTGGCAGAGGGGTTAGTGCGTCTGCCTCACAATACGAAGTTCCTGCAGTCCTGGGTGCAAATCCAGGCTCGGGATCTTTCTGTGTGGAGTTTGCATGTTCTCCCCGTGAATGCGTGGGTTCCCTCCGGGTATTCCGGCTTCCTCCCACTTCCAAAGACATGCACCTGGGGATAGGTTGATTGGCAACACTAAATTGGCCATAGTGTGTGAATGTGAGTGTGAATGTTGTCTGTCTATCTGTGTTGGCCCTGTGATGAGGTGGTGACTTGTCCAGGGTGTACCCTGCCTTCCGCCCGATTGTAGCTGAGATAGGCGCCAGCGCCCCCCGCAACCCCGAAAGGGAATAAGCGGTAGAAAATGGATGGATGGATGGAGTCTCCATACGTGTTATAGGAGGCACCAAAATGAAATGACTTCCCGGGCTTACGGACCCACGCATCAAAGGACACGACACAAACACGCACAAAGGCACCTTTCCCCCATTCCAGGATTTTGCCGCTTCACCCCCTGGCTGCAGCTGCGTATCAAGGACAGGATCAGGACATCTCTAATATAAATACCTCCTGAGACCCAGTATTTCACTTTTGTACACTTTGTTTCTACACTTGTTATACACGTTAGTTTTTGCTTAATTCCTTTGATGTTTTACATGTGCCTAGGAATGTCTTAAAACAGTTGACTATTGAACGATCCGATTCAGAGGAGTCTGATTCGATCTTCACTCAATCTTCATCAATCTTGCCGATCCGAAGACCTCACTAAACTAACACATCTCTACCAAGTTTTAGCCTTTTAGTTTGAGGTGGAAAAAGTCGCAAATAGGATTTTATTTGTATGGATCCCCGTTGGTTTCGCTCTTTAAAAAAGAAAACGTTCCGCGATCATTCAACCATGGGCAAATTTTAACAAATCACAAAAATGTATAAAAATCACTACATATTTCTCATTGAGTCCTGGTGTTCCTTACAGAGAACTGCCATAGCTTTCCAATGATGTGTCACGTGTTGGGGTGTGGCCATACAGCCTCTTTCTGTCTTTTAAAAATGGCTGCCGTCACAACAAACACATTTCATGGAACAAAGAAACCTAAGGACGCAGGTGGAGTAGTGTGGTTTTCTGTGGACCAGCACTACACTCTCTGCGGGATCCTTGAGGGTGCATGGGAGTTTGCCCAACCAGTGTTTTGTGGACTTGGAGAAGGCGTTCGACAATGTCCATCGGGAAGTCCTGTGGGAGTGTTAAGAAAGCATGAGGTATCAAATCGGCTGATATATATATGTATATATATATATTAGGGCTGTGAATCTTTGGGTGTCCCACAATTCGATTCAATATCGATTCTTGGGGTCACGATTCGATAATATATCGATTTTTTTCGATTCGATTCGATTCTCGGTTCAAAAACGATATTTTTCCGACTCAAAACGATTCTGTATTCATTCAATACATAGGATTTCAGCAGGATCTACCCCAGTCTGCTGACATGCTGGCAGAGTAGTAGGTTTTAAAAAAAAAAGCTTTTATAATTGTAAAGGACAATGTTTTATCAACTGATCGCAATAATGCAAATTTGTTTTAACTATTAAACGAACCAAAAATATGACTTATTTTATCTTTGTGAAAACATTGGACACAGTGTGTTGTCAAGCTTATGAGATGCGATGCAAGTGTAAGCCACTGTGACACTAGTGCTCCCAGTGCCACCCACACTGGTTTAAATGTAAAAATTAGATATTGGGTTTCACTGTGTAAAGCGCTTTGAGTCATTAGAGAAAAAGCGCTATATAAATATAATTCACTTCACTAGTGATAATGTCAATGAGGGATTTTTAATCACTGCTATGCTGAAATTATAACTAATATTGATACTGTTGTTGATAATATTCATTTTTGTTTCACTACTTTTGGTTTGTTCTGTGTCGTGTTTGTGACTTTATTGCAGTTCTGAGTGTTGCTGGGTCAGGTTCCGTTTTGGAATTGGATTGCTTTGTTATGGTATTGCTGTGTATTGTTTTGTTGGATTGATTAAAAAAAATTAAATAATAATAATTATTTATTTTTATTTAGTTTTTTAATTGATTTTTTAAAAATGAGAATCGATTCTGAATCACATAACGTATTCGATTCGATTCGTGTTCGAATAAATGTTTTCCAACACCCCTAATATATATATATATAAATAGATCAAATCCAGCCCATACGACTTGTAATGTTGACGTTTAAAAATCACCGGGTTCCTGAATGCATCTCGCTCAGACTGTGATTGGTGGATAACGAAGAAGTGTTGCGTTGCTGTTGTGGCGAGTGATACACTGAAATGTGTGTTTGTCACCAAACAAACACAAAGTTTCATGCGGTATCAACACATTCACCCAACAGTGCTTCAAGGTTTTGGGGTGTCATATGAACCCGTTTGGTCTCGCGACTGTGTTGGATCCATTATGGATTTAACTTTCACAGTATCATGTTAGACCCGCTCGACATCCATTGCTTTCCTCCTCTCTAAGGTTCTCATAGTCATCATTGTCACCGACGTCCCACTGGGTCATTATTGTCACCGATGTCCCACTGGGTGTGAGTTTTCCTTGCCCTTATGTGGGCCTACCGAGGATGTCGTGGTGGTTTGTGCAGCCCTTTGAGACACTAGTGATTTAGGGCTATATAAGTAAACATTGATTGATTGATTGATTGAATGCAATTTTCAAATATGTTAATACAGTTTTTTT
>NC_084623.1:52311376-52328876 GCF_033978795.1 Nerophis ophidion | reverse complement strand
TCAATAAAGTACTATCTATCTATCTATCCATCTAAAAATATGTTTTGCGAGTCTGCAAATGATGTGTTGTTGTTGAGTGTCGTTGCTGTCTAGAGCAGGGGTCTCAAACTCAATTTCCCTGGGGGCCACTGGATGCAGAGTCTGGGTGAGGCTGGGCCGCAAGAAAAGATTTAAAAATATATATATTTCTAAATGTCTTTATTTTTATTTTCAACACAAAACGAAATCGAAATATAAATGAACAAAATGAGAATCAAGTAATGTGAAACAATGCAAATTATCCATCCATCCATCCATCATCCTCCGCTTATCCGAGGTCGGGTCGCGGGGGCAGCAGCCTAAGCAGGGAAGCCCAGACTTCCCTCTCTCCAGCCACTTTGTATAGCTCTTCCCGGGGGATCCCGAGGCGTTCCCAGGCCAGCCGGGAGACATGGATGGATGGATGGATGGATTTGGTCCAGGTTATCGGGGACTGTTATTACTGACGGACAGGTGTCGTGGTGTGACTGCAGCCAGGCACGTAAGAAAACCCTCGTCTCCATGGCAACGTTTCACTCATTTGCTGCTTTTCCACTAACGCAGTGGTAGGCAACCCAGAACATTGAAAGAGACATTTTGGACCCAAATAGAAAAATTCTTCTCTGTCTGGAGCCAACGGGGGGGGGGGGTGGAGTTTACAGTTATGGTAGCACAATTAGCCCCGAACGACCAACTTGTTACACGTCCGAATCGCACAGCGACTCTCTGTCGGAGTATCAGCGCACCACAGTTTTGTATTGTCGCTCGGTCCTTCGGCGGAGTGCTCCAGAAGCTACCGGGCCCCTCGTCTCCCCGGCCTGGACTGTTTACAGCGGCGCACAGTGACAGAGAGAGCTAGAGAGTGAGCGCGAGCAGGCGGGCGAGCAAGGGAGGGAGGAAGGGAGGAAGAGCACGTGCGGGTCTAGTGGAAAAGCAGCAAAAGGTTTCTCTGCTTGCATCACGCAAGTCACGTCAATGTTCGGCCCTCGAGAGCAACATACCACACCGTGATTGGTAGATTCCTTCTGCTCCACACACAATGCTGTCAAGAGCCATTCATATAGAACTTGCGGGCCGCACTAACATTAAACTTTCATATTAAGGTGGGGGCCGCAAAATAACGTCTCGGCCCGCGGGTCTGAGACCCCTGGTCTAGAGCACGGCAGAGTAACCGTGTAATACTCTTCCATATCAGTATGTGGCAGTCGGTAGCTAATTGCTCCGCAGATGTCGAAAACAGTAAAGTGAATTATATTTATATAGCGCTTTTTCTCTAGTGACTCAAAGCGCTTTACATAGTGACACCCAATATCTAAGTTACATTCAAATCAGTGTGGGTGGCACTGGGAGCAGGTGGGTAAAGTGTCTTGCCCAAGGACACAACGGCAGTGACTAGGTTGGCAGAAGCGGGAATCGAACCTGCAACCCCTCAAGTTGCTGGCACGGCCACTCTACCAACCGAACTAAACCGCCCCTAAACAGCGGGAGGCAGCGTGCAGGTCAAAAGGTGTCTAATGCTTAAACCAAAAATAAACAAAAGGTGAGTGCTCCTAAGAAAAGGCATTGAAGCTTAGGAAAGGCTATGCAGAACGAAACTAAAACTGAACTGGCTAAAAAATAAACAAAAACTGAATCCTGGACGACAGCAAAGACTTACTGTGGAGCAAAGACGGCGTCCACAATGTACATCCGAACACGGCATGACAATCAAAGAAGGATAAAAACAACTGAAATATTCTTGATTGCTAAAACAAAGTACAAACCCCGTTTCCATATGAGTTGGGAAATTGTGTTAGATGTAAATATAAACAGAATACAATGATTTGAAAATCATTTTCAACCCATATTCAGTTGAATATGCTACAAAGACAACATATTTGATGTTCAAACTGATAAACTTTGTTTTTTTTTTGCAAAAAATCATTAAATTTAGAATTTGATGCCAGCAACACGTGACAAAGAAGTTGGGAAAGGTGGCAATAAATACTGATAAAGTTGAGGAATGCTCATCAAACACTTATTTGGAACATCCCACATGTGTGCAGGGCAATTGGGAACAGGTGGGTGCCATGATTGGGTATAAAAACAGCTTCCCAAACAACGCTCAGTCTTTCACAAGAAAGGATGGGGCGAGGTACACCCCTTTGTCCACAACTGTGTGAGCAAATAGTCAAACAGTTTAAGAACAACGTTTCTCAAAGTGCAATTGCAAAAAAATTAGGGATTTCAACATCTATGGTCCATAACATCATCAAAAGGTTCAGAGAATCAAGAGAAATCCCTCCACGTAAGCGGCATGGCCGGAAACCAACATTGAAGGACCTTGACCTTCGATCCCTCAGACGGTACTGTAACAAAAACCGACATCAATCTCTAAAGGATATCACCACATGGGCTCAGGAACACTTCAGAAAACCACTGTCACTAAATACAGTTTGTCGCTACATCTGTAAGTGCAAGTTAAAGCTCTACTATGCAAAGCGAAAGACATTTATCAACAACATCCAGAAACGCCGCCAGCTTCTCTGGGCCCAAGATCATCTAAGATGGACAGATGCAAAGTGGAAAAGTGTTCTGTGGTCCGACAATTCCACATTTCAAATAGTTTTTGGAAATATTCGACATCGTGTCATCCGGACCAAAGGGGAAGCGAACCATCCAGACTGTTATCAACGCAAAGTTCAAAAGCCGGCATCTGTGATGGTATGGGGGTGCATTAGTGCCCAAGGCATGGGTAACTTACACATCTGTGAAGGCACCATTAATGCCTAAAGGTACATACAGGTTTCGGGGGTTGCCCACATATGCGGTCCTCTCCAAGGTTTCTCATAGTCATCATTGTCACTGTCACCGACGTCCCACTGCTGTGAGTTTTCTTTGCCCTTATGTGGGCTCTACTGGGGATGTCGTTGTGGTTTGTGCAACCCTTTGAGACCCTGGTGATTTAGGGCTGTATAAATAAACATTGATTGATTGATTGATTGATTGATTGATACAATAAAGCTTTTGTATAAAAAAACCAATTAATCAACATAGTGTTTAAGTACTTTTTGAGCACATTCATCAATACTACAATAATAATGATAACCCCGGTTATTTTGGTCACTATAACCGTGATTAGATTTGTTTTAATCGTTATATCTCCACTTGTGAGTGTACCCAATGCTTTGGCCGGGAAGAGGGAGTAATTCTCCTATTTGTCCAGGTGGTGTCGCTGTGTTACCAAATACGGCCTGACTTCCTTGTTTCGAAGAGTAACACTTCCCTTAACTTTTACAATAACCATTAAAACCGCTAAGAAGTACAAAAAAAGCTTCGTCAAAATGTGTTAACAGAAAGGTTGGCAACAACTGAGTCAAGTTTTTACTTCGTGTTGGTTCGTTACGGGTCAACATGTTCGAGCCGGACACCGCGACTATCCTCCCCGGCGAAGAGGAGCTGGAAGCCGGCGACGTAGCGGACAACGCCGCGGCCTCCTTCGGCCACTCGGAGGACGATTTGCAGTTGCCGCCACCGAGCCCTCGGTCAGTTGGGCCGCCGTTCGCATGCCCTCTGCCGGTGTCGGTGGAGCCCGTTATGTTCCTGTCCGTGTTTGCTGTGGCTCTACAAGCGCCGCTATTCACTCAGTATCTGTGGGACAGAATCAGCGAGGACGTCGGCTACAACGCCTCCAAGAGGCCGGCGTGTGGAAACAGCTCCGCCAAACCCGACGCTCTTGAAAAGGTACAGTTTGAATACTTTTTATTGCCAATATAAATGAGGGGCGAGCTCTGGTTTGACTGGCCCACAGAGGTCTCAAGGTTGGCTAGTATGGTCTCCATTCTGATTCATCCCAAAGGTGCCCTATCGGGTTCAGGTCAGGACTCTGTGCAGGCCAGTCAAATGAATCCACACCAGACTCTGCCATCCGTGTCTTTATGGACCTTGCTTTTTCCGGTAGACTACTGAATTTCAAAGCCCCTCCCGAAAATCTACCAAGGCAACCATTCTCTCGAATTTCTCCCGATTTCCACCCAGACAACAATATTGGGAGCGTGCCTTAAAGGTATTGCCTTTAGCGTCCTCTACAACCTGTCGTCAAGTCCGCTTTTCGTTCATACAAACAGCGCGTCGGCCCGGTCACATTATATATGTGGCTTTTACACATACACGTAAGTGAATGAAAGCCATACTTGATCAACAGCCATACAGGTCACACTGAGGGTGACCGTATAAACAACTTTAACACTGTTACAAATATGTACCACACTGTGAACCCACACCAAACAAGAAACACATTTCAGGAGAACATCCGCACCGTAACACAACATAAACACAACACAAAAAATACCCAGAACCCCTTGCAGCACTAACTCTTCCGGGACACTACAATATACACCCCCGCTACCTCCATCTCCCAAATTCGGAGGTCCCAAGGTTGACAAGTATGGTCTCCATTCTGATTCATCCCAAAGGTGCCCTATCGGGTTCAGGTCAGGACTCTGTGCAGGCCAGTCAAATTAATCCACACCAGACTCTGCCATCCGTGTCTTTATGGACCTTGCTTTGTGCAATGGTGCCCAGCATACTTGCCAACCCTCCGGATTTTTCCAGGAGACTCCTGAATTTCAAAGCCCCTTCCGAAAAACTCCCGGGGCAACCATTCTCCTGAATTTCTCCCGATTTCCACCCAGACAACAATATTGGGAGCGTGCCTTAAAGGTATTGCCTTTAGTGTCCTCTACAACCTGTCGTCACGTCCGCTTTTCGTCCATACAAACAGCGCATCAGCCCAGGCACATGATATATGCGGCTTTTACACACATACGTAAGTGAATGCAAGGCATACTTGATTAACAGCCATACAGGTCACATTGAGGGTGGCCGTATAAACGACTCTAACACTGTTACAAATATGTACCACACTGGGAACCCACACCAAACAAGAATGACAAACACATTTCGGGAGAACATCCGCACCGTAACACAACATAAACACAACACAAAAAATACCCAGAACCCCTTGCAGCAATAACTCTTCCGGGACACTACAATATACACCCCCGCTATCTCCATCTCCCAAATTCGGAGGTCTCAAGAGTGACAAGTATGGTCTCCATTCTGATTCATCCCAAAGGTGCCCTATCGGGTTCAGGTCAGGACTCTGTGCAGGCCAGTCAAATGAATCCACACCAGACTCTGCCATCCGTGTCTTTATGGACCTTGCTTTGTGCACCGGTGCCCAGCATACTTGCCAACCCTCCGGGGTTTTCCGGTAAAGTCCTGAATTTCAAAGCCCCTCCCGAAAATTTACCAAGGCAACCATTCTCTTGAATTTCTCCCGATTTCCACCCAGACAACAATATTGGGGGCGTGCCGTTAGCGTCCTCTACAACCTGTCGTCACATTTGCTTTTCGTCCATACAAACAGCGCATCAGCCCAGGCACATGATATATGCGGCTTTTACACACATACGTAAGTGAATGCAAGGCCTACTTGATCAACAGCCATACAGGTCACATTGAGGGTGGCCGTATAAACGACTCTAACACTGTTACAAATATGTACCACACTGGGAACCCACACCAAACAAGAATGACAAACACATTTCGGGAGAATATCCTTACCGTAACACAACATAAACACAACACAAAAATAACCAGAACCCCTTGCAGCAATAACTCTTCCGGGACGCTACAATATACACCCCCGCTAACCCCGCCCCCAGCAATACTACTGTATATAAATGAAATATACACCATTTTTGTTGCTTATTTTGTTTCTTCTTCTTCGTCTAAGGAGGTGGAAACCCTGACAGCACACTGGAACTTTTATATCAATCTAGCAGGCTTTTCTCTTGGCCTGCTAGTGGTTCCTCTCCTGGGCTCATGGAGCGACTTTGCCGGTCGAAGGCCAGTCCTCATCATCCCCAGCTTGGGCCTGGCCATCCAAGTGGTGGTCTACCTGGTGGTGATGTACCTGAAGCTGCCCGTGGCCTATCTTCTGGTAGGCAGACTGCTCAGTGGACTTTCGGGCGACTTCAACGCCATCCTGGCTGCCTGCTTTGCATATGTGGCGGACACCAGCGACAGAAAGACGCGCACCTTCAGAGTGGCGGTCTTGGAGTCTTGTATCGGTCTTTCAGGGATGTTGGCCAGCATCATTGGAGGCCAGTGGAAGCGGATGCAAGGGTAAGTAGAAAAGTCCCACGGAAATGTTAATGGGCCTGCTATCTGTGCCCTGAACCTCAGGGCCTAGGTTGACCGAAGCTAAATAGCTGGCATAAAAACATTAACATGTTAACTTTAGATTGCGAGCCCGAGCAGATATTTCCAGTTGTACTATTTTCTCAAAACTATTGTTAATCTTTCTGCTAATTTACTGTTAATATCTGGTTACTTTTTGTTGTAACATGTTTCTATCCACACATCTGTTCAAATGTACATGTAATAAGTAGTTATTGTTCTGTTGTTTGGATACTTTACATTATTTGTGGGTGATACTAAAATTTGGGTATCGCCCCAATTAATCCAAGATTGGTAATACCAATACTGATATTGATACGTAAACTTTTTAAGAATTTTTTTCTCATAACTATATTCTGACAAAAATACAGGTTGGCAATGGAACACTATTAATAAAATATTTATTCATTAATATTTTATTTACGCAATATTTTTAGAATGGTATAAAACCCTTATATTTTGCCCTTAAAGTCCTCATGTTTCCTTAGTTTGTAAACATTAACAAGGAATCTGGCACATTTAAATGTAATATGTTCATTAATGTCCATTGTCCTGTGTAACAAATAAATAGGAAAAAATTAATTGAAAAAAATATATGTTTGTCTATATTAATATTGAAAATAAAAAAATCTGCGTATATATTTTTACATAGTTATAAAATGAATACAAAATAAATACATGATATATATATATACACATGTATATATGCATGTGTTTGTGTATGTACACTATATAATTATATTTATAAATACACACAAATATACATATATATATATATATATATATATGCATGTGTTTGTGTATGTATACTATATAAGTATATTTATAAATACACACAAATATACATATATATGCATGTGTTTGTGTATGTATACTATATAAGTATATTTATAAATACACACACATACACTGTACATGTATATGTATGCATGTGTTTGTGTATGTATACTATATAAGTATATTTATAAATACACACACAGACATATATATATATATATATATATATATATCCAAACACAACAACTCACTGGTAGAAGATCTCGACTCTATCACTATACTGATACTACACTTGGTATCGTTACTGTTATACCGCCCATCTTTGTTTACATTCAAGAGCTCTGGCTTAGCACTTAGCATGGCTTCTTGTATCCTCTTACAGTGTGAATTGTAACGTGTTTATTTTGTCCTTATCCTCTAGTGATAATGTTAAGCATAAAAAAATACTTACAAAGCTTTGCACTGTTGAGGGACGTTAGCCGGTAGCTAGAATGCTACAGTGCGGTGAGGATCCGGTCGTCCGTTTGTCGGCCAAATTTGCAGGACACAGCTAGAATGTGTCATCTACATGCATCATCCCGATATAACGATAGCATTGAGAGCTCTATCGTCGGCAAATGTATATCATTAATATTGTGTATGGCGCATGTTATATAGATATTTGTACAGTTGACACACTATCTTGTCCTTGTTACTGTCTGTAGCTACATCAACCCCTTCTGGTTGGCTCTGGCCACTAGCCTGGCGTCAGCTCTGTACGCATTCCTGTTCGTGCCGGAATCGGTCGTGAAAGACCCGAGCACCAAGCTTCTCACCCTCCGCCACCACAAGGCCGTCTGGCACATTTTCTCCACCGGGGGCGACGAGGCGGGCGGTACGTTCCGGAGATGCGCGCTGTGGCTCTACATGCTCTGCTTTTTCCTGGTGGTGACCGTGCACACCGGGAGCCGCGAGCTGCTTATTCTGTACGAGCTGAGCCCGCCGCTGTGCTGGGGGCCGGCCCTCGTCGGCTACGGCTCGGCGGCTCTCCACCTGGCCTACCTGAGCAGCCTGCTCGGGCTGAGGTTCCTGCAGTACTGCCTGGAGGACTCGTGGGTGGCCGTCATCAGCCTGGCCTCCAACATCGCCGGGCTGGTGGTTTTCTCTGTGGCCAACAACACCCAGCTCGTGTTCACAGGTTAGCAACCATCATAAATCTCATCTACAATTTATACTCAAATACCAGAATGAAAAACTGCCCACTTTGCCCATCAACAGGTTACGGTCTGTCCTTCCTCTTTGTGGCTGTCACACCTGTGCTCAGGTCCAAGCTGTCCAAGTTGGTGAGCCAGTCCGAGCAAGGTGAGTCTCGTCACTCACGGCAAACGAACAGCATCGTTTTACAGGTACACAAAGTTTGTGTCCCTCTGAAAAACAGAAGTATATATACCGACTAAAATACAAACGTTTTTGCTCCTATTTTTCATGAGTTTAACCTCAAAGATATACAACTTTGAATATATACACAAAAAATATTCCTCTCAAATATTGTTCACAAATCTGTGTTAGTGAGCATTTCTTCTTTGCCAAGATAATCCATCCCACCTCCCAGGTGTGGTATATCAAGATGCCGATTAAACAGCGTGATTATTGCACAGGTATGACTCTGAAATGTGTAGTTTCGCTTTATCCGGAGTCTGGGGGGAGGGTCAGGAAATCTGTCAGTATCTGGTGTGACCACCATTTGCCTCACACTGTGCAACACATCTCCTTGGCATAGAGTTGACCAGGTCGTTGATTGTGGACTGCTGGTCCACTCCTCTTTGTGAATTATATTTATATAGCGCTTTTCTCAAGTGACTCAAAGCGCTTTACATAGTGAAACCCAATATCTAAGTTACATTTAAACCAGTGTGGGTGGCACTGGGACCAGGTGGGTAAAGTGTCTTGCCCAAGGACACAACGGCAGTAACTAGGATGGCACAAGCGGGAATCGAACCTGCAACTCTCAAGTTGCTGGCACGGCCACTCTACCAACCGAGCTATGCCGCCCCCCTCTTCAATGGCTGTGCCAAGTTGCTGGATATTGGCAGGAACTGGAACACGTCGATCCACAGCATCCCAAACATGCTCAATGGGTGACATGTCCGCTGAGTATGCTGGCCATTGCAAGAACCGGGTTGTTTTCAGCTTCCAGGAATTGTGTACAGATCCCTGCAACATGGGGCCGTGCATCGTCATTAGGGTTGGGTATCGTTTGAATTCGAACGATTCCGATTCTTTGTTTCGATTCCGATTCCTGACTATTCTCGATTCCGATTCTTTCTTAAAAAAAAAAGGGTCAAAAAAAAAGTTTAGGATATTTTAAATGAGCTAGCTAACCTACAGTCTTTCTGAATGAACTAGTCTGACATTCTCCATCAGTTTTAATTCTATTAACTTTTTATGAACTTTACTATAAATTCCTCACAGGGCTGTTTTCAACTAGAATATAAATATCAAATCTATGAACTTGAATATGAATATTATAAATTGTGAATACATTTTGGGCTTCACTGTGGCAGATGGGTTAGTGCGTCTGCCTCACAATACGAAGGTCCTGCAGTCCTGGGTTCAAATCCAGGCTCGGGATCTTTCTGTGTGGAGTTTGCATGTTCTCCCCGTGAATGCGTGGGTTCCCTACGGGTACTCCGGCTTCCTCCCACTTCCAAAGACATGCACCTGGGGATAGGTTGATTGGCAACACTAAATTGGCCCTAGTGTGTGAATGTTGTCTGTCTATCTGTGTTGGCCCTGCGATGAGGTGGCGACTTGTCCAGGGTGTACCCCGCCTTCCGCCCAATTGTAGCTGAGATAGGCGCCAGCGCCCCCCGTGACCCCAAAAGGGAATAAGCGGTAGAAAATGGATGGATGTATGATGCTGCAGGAAACCTCATGAAAAAACATTTACACACACAAGTGTATGATGCTGCAGGTACTTAAACACGTTACCGTGCTCCCACTGATGGGCTAACCTGGTGCAGAAAAGCAAATAAACAATAAGAAACAACTTGCAAAACCCTGCCCAGATTAGCAGCAGGTACAGTATAAAATCAGAGACAGTTCTTCTTTAGGAAAATGAGCATATCCGCCTTCTCAGGCAGGATGCGTAAGCGTTCTGGACAGATAGTGTCTCCTGTCAAACACGGGACACACATTTATTTGTATGCTTCATCTTGTTCGACGTGCACCTTCCTAAGCACGAAACAGTCCTGTCGTACGTGTTACATTTCGCCGATATAATTTTTTTTTTTGTAAAATAAAGCCACACTTTCGACCGTCGACGCCCGCTATCCATGCTTGACTGACTCGCTCGGCTGCATAGGCTCGGCTATGCTAACACTTCCGGCAGTGGGCGCTTTTTCGTTGATGTTCAATGGCTTCTTCTCCCGGGTCGGCGGACTGGGTATGGAAACTAGGAATCGAAATTTAAACTTTTGAACGATTCCGGGAGAATCGGAAAGTTAGTCCTGGTTCCAATCGATACTTGATACCCAACCCTAATTGTCATGCTGCAACATGAGTTGATGGTCTCGGGTGAATGGGACAACAATGGGCCTCTGGATCTCGTCACGATATCTTTGTGAATTCAGAAAGCCATCAATTTAATGCGCTAGTGTCCGTTGTCCATAACATACACTGCAAAAAGTCAGTGTTCAAAAACAAGAAAAATCCATCCATCCATCCATCCATCAGCTTCCGCTTATCCGAGGTCGGTTCACGGGGGCAGCAGCCTAAGCAGGGAAACCCAGACTTCCCTCTCTCCAGCCACTTCGTCTAGCTCTTCCCGGGGGATCCCGAGGCGTTCCCAGGCCAGCCGGGAGACAGAGTCTTCCCAACGTGTCCTGGGTCTTCCCCGTGGCCTCCTACCAGCTGGACGTGCCCTAAACACCTCCCTAGGGAGGCGTTCGGGTGGCATCCTGACCAGATGCCCGAACCACCTCATCTGGCTCCTCTCGATGTGAAGGAGCAGCGGCTTTACTTTGAGTTCCTCCCGGATGGCAGAGCTTATCACCCTATCTCTAAGGGAGAGCCCCGCCACACGGCGGAGGAAACTCATTTCGGCCGCTTATCCTTTCGGTCATGACCCAAAGCTCATGACCATAGGTGAGGATGGGAACATAGATCGACCGGTAAATTGAGAGCTTTGCCTTCCGGCTCAGCTCCTTCTTCACCACAACGGATCGATACAATGTCCGCATTACTGAAGACGCCGCACCGATCCGCCTGTCGATCTCACAATCCACTCTTCCCCCACTCGTGAACAAGACTCCTAGGTACTTGAACTCCTCCACTTGGGGCAGGGTCTCCTCCCCAACCCAGAGATGACACTCCACCCTTTTCCGGGCGAAAACCATGGACTCGGACTTGGAGGTGCTGATTCTCATTCCGGTCGCTTCACACTCTGCTGCGAACTGATCCAGTGAGAGCTGAAGATCCCGGCCAGATGAAGCCATCAGGACCACATCATCTGTAAAAAGCAGAGACCCAATCCCGCGGCCACCAAACCGGATCCCCTCAACGCCTTGACTGCGCCTAGAAATTCTGTCCATAAAAGTTTTGAACAGAATCAGTGACAAAGGACAGCCTTGGTGTAGTCCAACCCTCACTGGAAACGTGTCCGACTTACTGCCGGCAATGCGGACCAAGCTCTGGCACTGATCATACAGGGAGCGGACCGCCACAATAAGACAGTCCGGTACCCCATACTCTCTGAGCACTCCCCACAGGACTTCCCGAGGCAAACAAGAAAAAAAAATACAAAAATTAGGGATATGTTATTTGAACTAAGCAAAGTTATCTGCCAATAGAACAAGAAAATTCGGCTTGTCAAGACTTTCCAAAACAAGTAAAATTGGCTAACTTAATTGAACCAAAAATAGCTTAAAATAAGTATATTCTTACTAATAACAAGTGCACTTTTCTTGTTAGAAAAAAACAAAAACAGACTTTTTTTGCTCAATATGTTGAAAAATATTCTTAAATGAAGTAAATGCTAGTGCCATCATCTTGACATAATAATATGCGCTCGGCATCATGATTTTTTTTTCATGCTTGAAGTAAAAAATTATGACTTTAAAAAAGTAGTTTTGTAGTTGTGAGTGTTGATGACACAACTTTGCATCAGTTGATATTCTAGTTCCAAGCATGTTTTACTCAATATAAGTCATCACATCTCAGCAACAAGCTGTAATATCTTACTGAGGTCATTTAGGACCAAAACCCTTAAAACAAGTAAAAGACTATAACATAAACTCTGCTTAGTGAGAAGGATTATCTTATCAGACAGAAAATAAGCAAATATCACCCTTATTTGAGATATTTCATCTTACTTAATGAGAATCAGCACCTCCAAGTCCGAGTCCATGGTTTTCGCCCGGAAAAGGGTGGAATGCCATCTCCGGGTTGGGGAGGAGACCCTGCCCCAAGTGGAGGAGTTCAAGTACCTGGGAGTCTTGTTCACGAGTGAGGGAAGAGTGGATCGTGAGATCGACAGGCGGATCGGTGCGGCGTCTTCAGTAATGCGGACGTTGTACCGATCCGTTGTGGTAAAGAAGGAGCTGAGCCGGAAGGCAAAACTCTCAATTTACCGGTCGATCTACGTTCCCATCCTCACCTATGGTCATGAGCTTTGGGTCATGACCGGAAGGATAAGATCACGGGTACAAGCGGCCGAAATGAGTTTCCTCCGCCGTGTGGCGGGTCTCTCCCTTAGAGATAGGGTGAGAAGCTCTGCCATCCGGGAGGAACTCAAAGTAAAGTCGCTGCTCCTCCACATCGAGAGGAGCCAGATGAGGTGGTTCGGGCATCTGGTCAGGATGCCACCCGAACGCCTCCCTAGGGAGGTGTTTAGGGCACGTCCAACCGGTAGGAGGCCACGGGGAAGACCCAGGACACGTTGGGAAGACTATGTCTCCCGGCTGGCCTGGGAACGCCTCGGGATCCCCCGGGAAGAGCTAGACGAAGTGGCTGGGGAGAGGGAAGTCTGGGTTTCCCTGCTTAGGCTGTTGCCCCCGCGACCCGACCTCGGATAAGCGGAAGATGATGGATGGATGGCATCTTACTTAGATTTCACTTTTTGCAGTGTACCCCCAGAGCATAACCCCACCCCCACCATGGGCCACGCAGTTCACAACGTTGTTGTCATCTGATCCGACTGCTGGTATCGGACTGGGATCCAATACGGCATCGGATCGGGCCACTCCTTTTTACTGTATGGCTCTAAATATGTATACTCCTTTTCAAGTGTGGAATAAATGTCTATTTATCATTTTATTCCACTTTTCTCATGTCAAACGTCGCAGCGACTCGATATTTGCACAAAGATTGACCAATGGTTGTAGCTTGTGGACACGCTGAAGGTTGTGTCTCCCTGCCAGGTGCACTCTTCTCCTCCGTGGCCTGTGTGGAGACCTTGTGTTTCCTGGTGGGCAGTGGCCTTTTCAACTCCCTCTACCCAGCCACCCTGCACTTCATGAGGGGCTTCGCCTTCCTCCTCGCCGCCCTCATCCTTCTCATCCCCGCGGGAATCATCGGGTGAGTCCTCGTCGAGCAAAAAGAGTCAAGCGGTCGTGTGCTGAAAACGTCTCCGCAGGAGCCTGCGATGTTTGGAGCGGCGGGAACAAAGAGACTCCACGGCGTCCTGAGCCGCAAGATGGCAAAGATGTGGCGTTCCTGCTGTAGTGTGTGTCAGGTGAGAGCACCTTAGACTTGTGATCAACCCCGCGTGTTGTACTCGAAAGTGGGAAGAACCAATCAATTAGGGACTGATCGAGAACATGAACACTGACGGAAAAAAAGGTTTTAACTTCACTGTCGGAGAAATTTTAAGATGTTTTCATGCTTTATTCTTTGGATTGATGTGAATGTATCAAATGTACCCTCAAATGTATGTTTTATTAATTTTAAAAGCAATATTTGGTCATATTTTAGTCCATTCAATCAGCACATAAGCTGACAATGATCAAAGAGACATATTTACATTTCAATTACTCTTACGTGATATAAACACATCCTCTGCTCAAATGCCTTTGCTTGTAGTTGTATTTTTTTAATCATATAACTCCACTAAGGTGAATATCACATTAGTAATCTCAGTGACAACTTTTCAAAGGTAAGGAAGACCTAAGACTTTAACGTGAAATAATATTCCCCTATTCTGATGCACGGAACACTCAAAAAAGGATTTAGTAACAATTTGGCGAAGTAAACTTGAGTCTAAATGATAATCACAGGCAATATATATATTTATACTCATTAGGGGCGCACAAAAAAATTTATTTACATCTGAATTGCAATACTTAGTCATCCCGATTCTAACTTTTAAAATCGATTAAAAAAACAAACAAATACAAAAAAAAAAATACAAAAATCTATTTTTATAAGCCATCTCCATGCAACCAGAAGGACCTTTTCTAACCTGGAACCTGTTTTGAAAAATATTATAATGGCCCTGCTGCCCATAAATAATATTGCTTGGATTTCACAGTTTATTATGGGCCTGCTGCAATGCAAGCACCCCATTATATTGACGCTTGAACATTGTAATACCCTTTTATGGGCCTGCTGCAATGCAAGCAGCCCATATTATTGCATGGACCTTGTAATACCCTATTCAAAACCCTTTTAGGCACAGCTAGTAGCGCATTATATTATTGCTTGGACTTTACAATTTATTTTGGGCCTGCTGCAGTACAAGCAGACCATTATATTATTGCTTGGACTTCAGTTTATTTTGGGCCTGCAGCAATGCAAGCAGACCATTATATTATTGCTTGGACTTCAGTTTATTTTGGGCCTGCTGCAATGCAAGCAGCCCATTTATATTATTGCTTAGACATCACAGCTTGTTATGGGCCTGCTGGATAGCAAGCAGCCCATTATATTATTGCTTGGACATCACAGCTTATTATGGGCCTGCAGCATAGCAAGCAGCCCATTATATTATTGCTTGGACTTCAGTTTATTTTGGGCCTTCTGCAATGCAAGCAGACCATTATATTATTGCTTGGACTTCAGTTTATTTTGGGCCTGCTGCAATGCAACCAGCCTATTATAATGTTGCTTAGACATCACAGCTTGTTATGGGCCTGCTGGATAGCAAGCAGCCCATTATATTATTGCTTGGACATCACAGCTTATTATGGGCCTGCAGCATAGCAAGCAGCCCATTATATTATTGCTTGGACGTCAGTTTTTTTTGGGCCTGCTGCAAAGCAAGCGCCCATTCATAAATAATACATTGCGAGAAGTTGTAAGGTGCCCAAAGATTGACACTCCTACTGTATGTACAGTATAGGGTATGGCTCCGTTTTGCCTGGAAATTGATGATAGTGATGAAATTATTTCTAAAGTAAGAATAAAAAAAGGGACTTTTCAAGCATTGTATTCTAATTATTTATCTATAAAGTGATAAAAAGTGAAATTCTACATTATTACTAATTCCATTGATTTTTTATTAATAATTACTTATTATTTTACTGTCTGCACACGTCATGAGGTGCTTATTACTCCAGGCCGTTCAACTATTACTAATAGGGTCATATATTTTCTTAGCCAGATACACGGATGCCCCGTTTGGATGTTGATATTGGATATCAGTCAGATACCTGCAAAAAAAGCAAGTATCAGATTGTGTACCTAAAATGTCTGTCTTGTAGCGTAGTTTACTTGTGAAAATCTTGACTGCCAGTTTACATGTAAACGTCCTAAATGTAATAAATAGATGTAAATGTAATAAAAGTATGTTTAATTTGTGTTCATATAATTTCAGATACCAGTATCAGCCAATACTCACAGCTCCAATATTGGTATTGTAGTAAAAGTTGAAAGCTAAATGTCCTCCAATAAACACACATGGTTGGTCTTTTCTTCTATTTAAGTCAAGTCATTTACAAAAGGTAAACATGCTACCACGAGCGAGCAGCTACACAACAGCAAAGCACACGATAGCACGCAAGCTAGACATACGGAATAAGTGTCCTTCATTGAACAATATTGCAGTGTAAAGCAGCACATTTGTCAATATAGACAAGCATCAAATATTTATAGTTGCATATTACTTACACATACAAAGTCTTAAAAGCAGAAGTGTATTAGAAAGTATCCGGTAACAAAAGTGTCCGCATCATTTACCTTATTGCAGGGGTCGGGAACCTTTTTGGCTGAGAGAGTCACGGAAAGCCGAATATTTTAAAGTGTGTTTCCGTGAGAGCCGTATAATATTTTTTTAACACCGAATACAACTGTCAGGTTCAAACATGGATAACATTTATTAAACAGACAAGAAGCAAGGAATTAAACAGAGACTGGATTCAATTTAGCTCAATGAGGAGAAACGTGTAGACCTGTACCCCTGTACAGTGTCGACCCACGCTCTGACAAGAAAATTCGATGCCTCCTCTTTTATTTGGACTTTCACTGATTACATCAACTAAATGCGTGCATCTCTTATTCGTTTTAATAATATTGTTATACTGAAGGAAACCAACAATAAATAAATTACTTTTGACCATTAATGCGACTTCTTGAACAGGTGCGATAGAAACGGATGGATGGATTAAAATGCATGAGAATGTTTTATATTTTCAACGTTATTTTTAACACTGTGATTACCAGCGGAATTATTAATTACTTATCGTGTTAAGCAACGTCAGCTAAGATTTATCTGAGAGCCAGATGCGGTCATCAAAAGAGCCACATCTGGCTCGAGAGCAATCAATCAATCAATGTTTATTTATATAGCCCCAAATCACAAATGTCTCAAATCATTACGACTACAACATCCTCGGAAGAACCCACAAAAGGGCAAGGAAAACTCACACCCAGTGGGCAGGGAGAATTCACATCCAGTGGGACGCCAGTGACAATGCTGAGTATGAGAAACCTTGGAGAGGACCTCAGATGTGGGCAACCCCCCCCCTCTAGGGGACCGAAAGCAATGGATGTCGAGCGGGTCTAACATGATACTGTGAAAGTTCAATCCATAGTGGCTCCAACACAGCCGCGAGAGTTCAGTTCAAGCGGATCCAAGACAGCAGCAAGAGTCCCGTCCACAGGAAACCATCTCAAGCGGATCAGCAGCGTAGAGATGTCCCCAACCGATACAGGCGAGCGGTCCATCCTGGGTCCCGACGAGCGGTCCATCCTGGGTCTCGACTCTGGACAGCCAGTACTTCATCCATGGTCATCGGACCGGACCCCCTCCACAAGGGAGGGGGGGACATTGGAGAAAGAAAAGAAGCGGCAGATCAACTGGTCTAAAAAGGAGGTCTATTTAAAGGCTAGAGTATACAGATGAGTTTTAAGGTGAGACTTAAATGCTTCTACTGAGGTAGCATATCGAACTGTTACCTGGAGGGCATTCCAGAGTACTGGAGCCCGAACGGAAAACGCTCTTTAGCCCGCAGACTTTTTTTGGGCTCTAGGAATCACTAATAAGCCGGAGTCTTTTGAACGCAGA
>NC_084623.1:52253876-52301376 GCF_033978795.1 Nerophis ophidion | reverse complement strand
ATGTTTATGTATATGTATGTATGTATGTATATATATGTATGTGTATATATATGTGTGTGTATATCGATGTATATATATATTTGTGTATATATGTGTGTGTATATATATATATATGTACATGTTTGTATGTATGTATATTTATATATATGTATGTATATGTGTGTATATATTAGGGATGCACCGATTAATCGGTAACCGAATATATTCAGCCGAATATGGCAAAAAAAGCCACATTCGGCCTTCGGTGGAATGAGTTAAAAACAAGGCCGAATAGTGGCGTGTGACGCAATTTTTTGACGCGGTGACGCAATCAACCAACGTGCAGTGACGTTGGGATATGTTGTGTACCTGTATAAGTGTATGAGGTTACAAGCACACACTTAATTGAGATTTAGTGGGGCCTCTGTTTACATTATTAACATATCTACTGTGGCTAAGCAGACTTTTGCCAAAAGGACAATAATTCATTTGTTGTGGGTTTATCCACTTTAATGCACTTTATTTTTTGGGGGAATGCATGTTTTGTTTGAAGGCCTAATATAAATGAAAAACTGTGCTTTTTTTTTAAAAGCAAAGACTACTTGAATATTAAAAAAATGTCAATATTCAATAAAAAAATATTTTATTTGAAAAACATGTCTAAATATTTATTATAGGCTATTTATGTGGGGCGGCATAGCTCGGTTAGTAGAGTGGCCGTGCCAGCAACTTGAGGGTTGCAGGTTCGATTCCCGCTTCAGCCATCCTAGTCATTGCCGTTGTGTCCTTGAGCAAGACACTTTACCCACCTGCTCCCAGTGCCACCCACACTGGTTTAAATGTAACTTAGATATTGGGTTTCACTATGTAAAGCGCTTTGAGTCACTAGAGAAAAACGCTATATAAATATAATTCACTTCACTTATGCAATATTTAAAAAATTGTGAAAAAATGCATTCATTATTCGGTATTCGGCCTTCGGCCAAGCGTTTAAATTTTATTCGGCTTCGGCCACAAATTTTCATTTCGGTGCATCCCTAGTATATATATATGTATATATATTTATATATACCGTATTTTCCGCACTATAAGGCGCACCTATAAACCTCCAATTTTCTCAAAAGCTGACAGTGTGCCTTATATATGGACCAATAATAAGCCGCAAAAGGTTTCGCAACTACGGGATGCAAAACATAACCCCATCCTCTATTGTAGCGTTTATTCTATGCACCTTATAATGCGATGTGCCTTATATATGAACAAATTCTTAAAATAGGCAATTCATTGAAGGTGCGCCTTATAATCCGGTGCGCCTTATAGTGCGGAAAATACGTTGTGTGTGTGTCTGTATATATATATATATATATATATATATATATATGTGTATATATATGTATGTATATGTGTATATATATGTATATGTATACGTGTATATGTATATATGTGTGTATATGTATATATGTGTGTATATATATATATATATATATATATATATATATATATATGTGTACTGTATATATATGTGTGTGTATGTATGTATGTGTATATATATATATATATATATATATATATATATATACATATATCTCTTGATTGGATTATCCAGAGGATAGTACTCGATACCGTGGTAGAGCGCAATATGTAGGTGTGAGAAAAATCACAAGACTACTTCATCTCTACAGAACTGTTTCATGAGGGGTTCCCTCAATCTTCCCTCAATCTCCTGACGATTGAGGGAAGATTGAGGGAACCCCTCATGAAACAGTTCTGTGGAGATGAAGTGGTCTTGTGATTTTTCCCACACACACACACATATTTATATATAGACTAGAATGGCAGGTAAAATGTTATTTAAAACATGTGCTTGTGCAGTCAAGAAAGAGTTTTGTTGAAGAAACCTCATTTCCAACATAAAATGCTTTCCTTCTGCTCGCTTCCTGTCTGGAAAAGTTAGTTTCACTTGCCTTTTCCGGGAGAGACCAGCAGTCATGCCCAGGTCCGTGATCAGATCCTGCTCGGTGATGTTCAGCAGGAGGTCTCCATCCACCTGTAGCTCCTGGCGGATGGCAAAGACAGAAGAATGGTCGGGTGTGGATACGCGTGGGGATGAGCGGTAAAGAGTCGCACCTGGAATCGATCGGTGAAGGCACTGAAGCCCACCTGCTGCAGCCAGGTGTGCACCTCGCACGTCTTCCAGTTGGGCACGCAGGACAGGATGCGCTTGGGCACGTCCTCGCCCATCATTCTCAACGCCCGCTTGGCCAGAGAACACGCCGTGCCGTTACTGGAGTACATGACCATCCGTTTCAGGCTCTGCACCGCTCCGATCTCCTGGAAGATCTGCAAAGGAGCAACAGAAGTCTGACAAGGTGGCGGACAGACCGCGGACAGGCCGGCCCCTGGCATGAACTCTGTGCGGTTATTTAGGGCCCCCACCACTAGAAGGGGGGCCACCTGATCATGCTGACTTTGTTCTAGCCAACTGTGATATATATATATATTAGGGCTGGGCAACGCTTAAACATTTTAATCGAAGTTAATCGCACTATTTCTCCGATTAATCGCGATTAACTGCATTGTATACGCAAAGCCCAATAATGAATTCAAAAGTAGTGTGTAGTGCACCTTTATTGGAATATTCTCCCACATGAACAAAAGCGCCAAAACATTTCTTGTGCAAACACAATTTAAATCAGTCCTTGTTAAACAGTAGCAGTTAAATAGCATATTTTATGAAAATCAACTCAAAAAATGTAAATACAAACATTTAAGCTTATTGCCACTGCCAGGGTATTTAAGTTATCCTGTTTGTTATGGAAAATAAATATAATCTACATACAAATCTCTGAGCCACAATCATAACATCTGAACAGGCAATTTCTGAGGTAACAGCAGAAACATTTTTTTATATGTTTAAAAAACCTATATTATAGATAGTGGGCTGTTTTAGGGAATTTTTGATCAAATTATCCGTAGTAGCAATATTAATAATGTTGTGTTTATTCTGCATAGTGCACTTAAAATAATTATGACCAGATCTAGGAATTGATATGATGGGAATTTTCCGATTGTTTGCTTGGTGCTTTGATAAACTGAAGGCATCATATACATGGTACTATATTGTGATGGTATGAGCCAGGGAAAAAAAGACCTACCCTACCCAGCATGCAACAGGAGTGACGAGCATGCGCGGTAGCCCGGTATAGGTTGTGTCGCCATGACGGCATCTTGTATGTTGTGATATGCACGCTCTGAAAGTAAAAGTTAAGAACTCAGCCAACACTCCTCGTCTGCATTATTCATAAATAGACAGACAACACATATACTCCGCTGCTTCACAGGCCGCTGGATGTAGCCGGCAAAGTATTCCCATGCTAGCTAGCCGGTCTAGCAAGCACGCGTCATTCAGTCCAAAACGGCCCGATCTATCAATCAATCAATCAATCGTTTATTTATATAGCCCCAAATCACAAATGTCTCAAAGGACTGCACAAATCATTACGACTACAACATCTTCGGAAGAACCCACAAAAGGGCAAGGAAAACTCACACCCAGTGGGCAGGGAGAATTCACATCCAGTGGGACGCCAGTGACAATGCTGACTATGAGAAACCTTGGAGAGGACCTCAGATGTGGGCAACCCCCCCCCCCCCCTCTAGGGGACCGAAAGCTATGGATGTCGAGCGGGTCTAACATGATACTGTGAAAGTTCAATCCATAGTGACTCCAACACAGCCGCGAGAGTTCAGTTCAAGCGGATCCAAGACAGCAGCGAGAGTCCCGTCCACAGGAAACCATCTCAAGCGGATCAGCAGCGTAGAGATGTCCCCAACCGATACAGGCGAGCGGTCCATCCTGGGTCCCGACGAGCGGTCCATCCTGGATCTCGACTCTGGACAACCAGTACTTCATCCATGGTCATCGGACCGGACCCCCTCCACAAGGGAGGGGGGGACATAGGAGAAAGAAAAGAAGCGGCAGATCAACTGGTCCAAAAATGAGGTCTATTTAAAGGCTAGAGTATACAGATGAGTTTTAAGGTGAGACTTAAATGCTTCTACTGAGGTAGCATCTCGAACTGTTACCGGGAGGGCATTCCAGAGTACTGGAGCCCGAACGGAAAACGCTCTATAGCCCGCAGACTTTTTTTGGGCTCTAGGAATCACTAATAAGCCGGAGTCTTTTGAAGGCAGATTTCTTGCGAATATCCACATTCAGAATTGTCTGGCGGTCGTAAGTGATCCCGGAGTGACCACGCTGTAAGCCAGCCATGAAATTTGCAGAATTGTCCGGTATTTTTGCCAAATGTTCCGTCTCCACGCCGAAGTACATCCGGGAGATGCCATCTTGTTAAGAAAAGGCGTTAACAAAATAAAAGCAAGTAAACAACATACGCAAATGTGCGATAAAATAATTGTCGGCGTTAATAGATTGATGAGTTAACGCGTAATTAACGCATTAATTTGCCCACCGCGCAGTGGGAGCGTGGCCGTGCGCAACCTTAGGGTCCCTGGTTCAAATCCCACCTAGTACCAACCTCGTCACGTCCGTTGTGTCCTGAGCAAGACACTTCACCCTTGCTCCTGATGGGTGCTGGTTGGCGCCTTGCATGGCAGCTCCCTCCATCAGTGTGTGTGAATGGGTAAATGTGGAAGTAGCGTCAAAGCGCTTTGAGTACCTTGAAGGTAGAAAAGCGCTATACAAGTACAACCCATTTATCATTTATCATTTTTTTTTGTCAAAGAATCTATTTTTAGATCTTGGTTTCAGAGACGCGATCATATATTGAGGTGCCGTTGGTACCTTGGTATTGCGCTGGCGGGACTTGATGCTGGTCTCGACACAGAAGTAGAAGGCGGCGATGCACTTCCCCTCCAGCCGGGTCCCGTCCAGCAAGGGCAGGAGGTGCTGCAGGTCGGCCGCCGTCTTCCCCTGCATGCAGTCGGCGCTGTCCGACAAGCTGCGGGCGAAGTCGTCCGGATCCAGCGAGGCGATGAACGGCTCCACCAGCTCCAAGGTGCCGGACTTCACCACCTCCTTCTCGATCTCCTTGTTGGCGGCCAGCACGGTGACGGCCAGGCAGGCGTGGAAGCGGATGAGCTCGTCCTCCTTGGAGAAAGCCAGGGGGAAGAGCCACTCGGCCGCCTGCTTCTCGATCATCCACCTCTGGCAGCGGTGGCCTCCGTACATGGCGCAGTTGGCCAAGGCCAGGGCGCAGTGGCGCAGCACGGTGGGGTCCGTGCCCCGGCACCAGTACAGCAGAGCGTCCAGGGCGCCGTTTTTGATCAGGTGGACCGACGTCTCCTCCGTGTGTTTGAACATGTGCTCCAGGATCCCCGACACGCTGCGAGCCAGCTGGGCGTCGTCCTGCTGCCGGGTCAGGTTGAGGATCACCCCTAGACCCAGTCGGGCCACGTAGTCCCTGCAGGCAGGAAGACCACACCTGAAAGTCTACCAAAATGTTGTCAAACTAACACCCTTGTGGAGTCAGACCACCACAGGGTATCCCACTGGGCATCTTTTCATCAAGGGGTGTCCAAACTTTTTCCACAGAGAGCCGCACACGGAAAAATTTTAAGCATGCGGAGGCCATTTTGATATTTTTCATTTTCAAACCATAACAAAATATATGGATTTTTTTTTTTTTAACCTTTAGGGCTCCCGGGGACCATAAAGTGGTCCCCAACCTTTTTGTATCCGCGGACCGGTCAACGCTTAATCATTTGTCCCGCGGGGTGTCCTTTTTTTTTTTTTTCTTCTCTGTCATGAAAAAGGGACGTTTTTGTCATGAAAAATGGAGTTTTTGTGGTTGGTGCACTATTTGGAAGTGTATATTGTGTTTTTTGTGTTGATTTAATATATATATATTTTTTTTCTGCGGCCCGGTACCAATCGGGCCACGGCCCGGTGGTTGGGGACCACTGCCATAAACGGTGTCAGTCATTAAAATGTTAAAAATAAATCATCCATCCATCCATCCATTTTCTACCGCTTATTCCCTTTCGGGGTTGCGGGGGGTGCTGGCGCCTATCTCAGCTACAATCGGGCGGAAGGCGGGGTACACCCTGGACAAGTCGCCACCTCATCGCAGGGAAAAATAAATCAAATTATTATTATTTTACGCTTACGGTAAATCTCTATATCAAGTTGAGATTGATATAAAGTTAAAAAAAAAAAGGTTTTCTGTTAAAGGCAACATTGTTTTTTATAATAAAACAGAAATATGCAGTATTTTGTAATTAAAGCCTTCAAAGATCAAATAATGCAGGACACCATTGATTTTATTTTTATTTTTTTATTTTTTTTTGTCCTGTCCAGCTTCTCAGGCAAATCATATCAAATCAGATTTACTTTATAAAGGAGAAGTGTAGGATTTTAATTATTTAATATTTTTGAGTAATTACAGTGAAAAGTTAAATAAAATCCTACTAAATATTTTTGAGAACCAAAAGGTTCCACACTCATAAAGTAATACACTTTTATTAGTTTTTTTTTACTTTTAACACTTAAATTACGAGATCTACTTCAGATATATCTGTCGATTTTACGTTTGGACTATTATTTTGTTTGTTTTATGCTCTTTTGTCAAATAAAACTTATGTTTTTATAAGGCAACCACACAATATATGCAATATTTTTTTTACAGTTAAACACTTTAAAGTGACATTTTTAAGTAATAATTCATTATATATAGATTTTTTGTGTTGTTTTTTTTGAGCAATGGCAAAAAAAAAGAAAAATAAACAAAGACACAAGAAAAAAAATGGCAGCTTTGTCTCAACATTGCAACTTTTTCTCGTTAGATTTCACCTCATTCCACTTTTTAAAAAAATTTTATTTTTGCAATACTATTTCGCAATTTTTGCAGAATGTGTAGCGGGCCGGGAAACAATTAACCGCGGGCCGCAAATGGCCCCCGGGGCGCACTTTGGACACCCCTGTCTTAACACAATAATACAACTTTACAAAGACCTTTAGTCGGATGGTTCATTCAAAATGTGTCAAACTAGAAGCTGCAGTTTGTGTCCCACTGGTGACATTGAACAGGCCGGAGAATTGACGTTTTCTGATACCCGCGACGCCTCCAGACAGGAAGTGCTTCTGGAGTTACACACATTCAGTCTTGTGGTTTCTTCTCCCCGAAGGCATTTTCATAATCTCATCCGCTCAGAATAGATGTTTATCACCAAGGAATCTCACATGGAGCATTTATTTCTAGTGGTGCACAGCGGGGAGGAAGAAGAAAGATCCAGTTATAAAATGAACACGGCAGGGTGGAATTAGCGATAGTGTGTTATGAAATATGCCGATAAAGTTCCTAATCTACCTGTTTTCTGATGCCAGGGTGTGGAATCTGACAACAACTCACGATTCCATCACGTGCGTCGGTTAGTTAGGGATGCATGGGATTCTGGGTATTTGTTCTGTTGTGTTTATGTTGTGTTACGGGATGTTATCCCGAAATGTGTTTGTCGTTCTTGTTTGGTGTGGGTTCACAGTGTGGCGCATGTTAGTAAGAGTGTTAGAGTTGTTTATTCGGCCACCCTCAGTGTGACCTGTATGGCTGTTGAACAAGTATGCCTTGCAGTCACTTAAGTGTGTCTGCTGAAGCTTCATACAATATGTAGATGGGCTGACAGGCAGTTTGTTACGTTTGCAGAGGCTGTTAAGCACAATGTCATCACAGAACGCCCTTAATATTGTCGTTGGGGTGAAAATCAGCAGACATTTGGGAGTCACCTGGATAAATTGGGATGGTTGGCAATTAGATTAGATTAGATAGTACTTTATTTATTCTGTCAGGAAAATTACAATTTTCAGCACAATCCCATTCAAGATCAGACAAACATTACAGGGAGACAGAACAGGATCGCTGACGGGTCTGCCGGCTTCCAGCGCCCCTTACAAAAAAGATGACATACAGGTAAACAGGGGGGGGGAGAAAAGAATAGAAGATTAAAATAAAATAAAAATAAAAAATAAAAAATTGTGATGTTGTCAAGCGGTACTATTACATTTTCATATAAAGTTGCGAGCCGCGTGTCTGAGACCCCCCTGATTTATACATAGCACACAGCAAAAAAAACAACCTTTGTACGCTGTGTTATTTCATTTTCAATTTCAAAAGAGTTTTGTGGCTCCCATTGTTTTCTTTATTTTGTGAAACAAGTCAAAATGGCTCTTTGAGTGGTAAAGGTTGCCGACCCCTGCTCTTGGGCGTATGAAAAATGGAAAAAGATGAGGGGAAAAAAATATAGTTTTTGTTTTAGAATAGAATATATCTTTATTGTCATTGTACATTTGTACAACGAAATTGTATGCAAACTAATTCAGTGCAAAATCATACATAAAACCATAAGAACATAGATAAAAAATACATAGAATTCATAAAAATACCAAGCATACAGCTCACGTGCACAGTCGTTATTGTTATCTTGTGTTCAGTGCTCTCGGGTAAAAAGTGTTTTTAAGTTTTAATATGGTTTCTGTCGGAGGACAAACATGACACAAACCTCCCTAATTGTTATAAAGCACACTGTTTTTGTTAAACATGTTTCACCGATTCGAGTATTTGGCGAGTGCCGTTTTGTCCTACTAATTTTGGCGGTCCTTGAACTCACCGTCATTTGTTTACATTTACAACTTTCTCCGACTTTCTAAGACGTGATTTATGCCACTTCTTTTTCTGTCTCATTTTATCCACCAGACTTTTAACGTGCATGAATGCACAAAGGTGAGTTTTGTTGATGTTATTGACTTGTGTGGAGTGCTAATCAGACATATTTGGCCCCTGCATGACTGCAAGCTAATCGATGCTAACATGCTATTTAGGCTAGCTGTACATATTGCATCATTATGCCTCATTTGTAGCTATATTTGAGCTCATTTTGTTTACTTTAAGTCTTCATAATTCAATTTATATCTCATGACACACTATCTGTATGGCTTTTATTTTTTTGTGGCTCCAGACATATTTGTTTTTGTATTTTTGGTCCAATATGGCTCTTTCAACATTTTAGGTTGCCGACCCCTGACTTATTAAAGCCAGGTAACTATATTGACCTCGCTTTTTTCACACAGTCTTAGACTAAAAGGGAGGATCTTGCCCATCACAGAGAACCCCAGCAAGTATGACATAGCCGCACAGGAAGTACAGACATGGCTTAAAAAACCTCTTTTAAAAATGTATTTCTACAAAAAAAAAAAAAAAAAAAAAAAAAAGCTTTTTTAAAAATCCTTTTATGAAAATTACGAAACTGGATATCATTTCTGTTTTCCGACACCACTGTTCTAAATGTGTTGACCAAAATACAGGTGTACCTAATGTATTGACAATATATAGGTGTACCTAATGTATTGACCAAGATATAGGTGTACCTAATGTATTGACCAAAATATAGGTGTACCTAATGTATTGACCAAAATATAGGTGTACCTAATGTATTGACCAAAATACAGGTGTACCTAATGTATTGACAATATATAGGTGTACCTAATGTATTGACCAAAATATAGGTGTACCTAATGTATTGACCAAAATACAGGTGTACCTAATGTATTGACCAAAATACAGGTGTACCTAATGTATTGACAATATATAGGTGTACCTAATGTATTGACCCAAATATAGGTGTACCTAATGTATTGACCAAAATACAGGTGTACCTAATGTATTGACCAAAATATAGGTGTACCTAATGTATTGACCAAAATATAGGTGTACCTAATGTATTGACCAAAATACAGGTGTACCTAATGTATTGACCAAAATACAGGTGTACCTAATGTATTGACAATATATAGGTGTACCTAATGTATTGACCCAAATATAGGTGTACCTAATGTATTGACCAAAATACAGGTGTACCTAATGTATTGACCAAAATATAGGTGTACCTAATGTATTGACCAAAATATAGGTGTACCTAATGTATTGACCAAAATACAGGTGTACCTAATGTATTGACCAAAATACAGGTGTACCTAATGTATTGACAATATATAGGTGTACCTAATGTATTGACCAAAATATAGGTGTACCTAATGCATTGACCAGCAGAGGTGTACCGAATGTTTTGATTATTGAAGAGTTGTACCTAATGTATTGACCATGTGAACATATTGTATTGACTAGGTGTACCTAATGTATTGACCATGTGAACATATTGAATTGACTAGGTGTACCTAATGTATTGACCAGTATATGTGTGTATTTCATGTATTGCCCAAACGTACCTAATGTATTGACCGGGTGTACATATGTCGTACCCAGGTGTACCTAATGTATTGACAGGATGTACCTAATGTATTGACAGGATGTACCTAATGTATTGACAGGATGTACCTAATGTATTGACAGGATGTACCTAATGTATTGACAGGATGTACCTAATGTATTGACCGGATGTACCTAATGTATTGCCCAGGTGTACCTAATGTATTGACAAGGTGTACCTAATGTGCTGACCAGGTGTACCTAATGTATTGTCCAGGTGTACCTAATGTATTGATCGGGTGTACCTAATGTGCTGACCTGGTGTACCTAATGTATTGACCAGATGTACCTAATGTATTGACCGGGTGTACCTAATGTATTGACCGGGTGTACCTAATGTGCTGACCAGGTGTACCTAATGTATTGACAAGGTGTACCTAATGTGCCGACCGAGTGTACCTAATGTATTGTCCAGGTGTACCTAATGTATTGACCAGGTGTACCTAATGTGCTGACCAGGTGTACCTAATGTATTGTCCATGTGTACCTAATGTATTGACCAGGTGTACATATAATGTATTGACAAGGTGTACCTATTGTATTGTCCAGGTGTACCTAATGTATTGATCGGGTGTACCTAATGTATTGACCAGGTGTACCTAATGTATTGACCGGATGTACCTAATGTATTGACCGGGTGTACCTAATGTATTGACAAGGTGTACCTAATGTGCTGACCAGGTGTACCTAATGTATTGTCCAGGTGTACCTAATGTATTGATCGGGTGTACCTAATGTGCTGACCTGGTGTACCTAATGTATTGACCAGATGTACCTAATGTATTGACCGGGTGTACCTAATGTATTGACCGGGTGTACCTAATGTGCTGACCAGGTGTACCTAATGTATTGACAAGGTGTACCTAATGTGCCGACCGAGTGTACCTAATGTATTGTCCAGGTGTACCTAATGTATTGACCAGGTGTACCTAATGTGCTGACCAGGTGTACCTAATGTATTGTCCATGTGTACCTAATGTATTGACCAGGTGTACATATAATGTATTGACAAGGTGTACCTATTGTATTGTCCAGGTGTACCTAATGTATTGATCGGGTGTACCTAATGTATTGACCAGGTGTACCTAATGTATTGACCGGATGTACCTAATGTATTGACCGGGTGTACCTAATGTATTGTCCAGGTGTACCTAATGTGCTGACCGGGTGTACCCAATGTATTGACCGGGTGTACCTAATGTATTGACCGGGTGTACCTAATGTATTGACCTGGTGTACCTAATGTATTGTCCAGGTGTACCTAATGTATTGACCAGGTGTACCTAATGTTTTGACCGGGTGTACCTAATGTATTGTCCAGGTGTACCTAATGTATTGACCTGGTGTACCTAATGTATTGACCGGGTGTACCTAATGTGTTGTCCATGTGTACCTAATGTATTGACAAGGTGTACCTAATGTATTGTCCAGGTGTACCTAATGTATTGTCCAGGTGTACCTAATGTATTGACCAGGTGTACCTAATGTGTTGTCCAGGTGTACCTAATGTATTGACCTGGTGTACCTAATGTATTGACCGGGTGTACCTAATGTGTTGTCCAGGTGTACCTAATGTATTGACCAGGTGTACATATAATGTATTGACAAGGTGTACCTAATGTATTGTCCAGGTGTACCTAATGTATTGACCAGGTGTACCTAATGTATTGTTCAGGTGTACCTAATGTATTGTCCAGGTGTACATATAATGTATTGTCCAGGTGTACCTAATGTATTGATCGGGTGTACCTAATGTGCTGACCAGATGTACCTAATGTATTGACCGGGTGTACCTAATGTGCTGACCAGGTGTACCTAATGTATTGACAAGGTGTACCTAATGTGCCGACCGAGTGTACCTAATGTATTGTCCAGGTTTACCTAATGTATTGACCAGGTGTACCTAATGTGCTGACCAGGTGTACCTAATGTATTGTCCATGTGTACCTAATGTATTGACCAGGTGTACATATAATGTATTGACAAGGTGTACCTAATGTATTGTCCAGGTGTACCTAATGTATTGATCGGGTGTACCTAATGTGCTGACCGGGTGTGCCTAATGTATTGACCTGGTGTACCTAATGTATTGACCGGATGTACCTAATGTATTGACCTGGTGTACCTAATGTATTGACCGGATGTACCTAATGTATTGACCGGGTGTACCTAATGTATTGACCTGGTGTACCTAATGTATTGACCGGATGTACCTAATGTATTGACCGGGTGTACCTAATGTATTGTCCAGGTGTACCTAATGTGCTGACCGGGTGTACCCAATGTATTGACCGGGTGTACCCAATGTATTGACCGGGTGTACCTAATGTATTGACCTGGTGTACCTAATGTATTGTCCAGGTGTACCTAATGTATTGACCAGGTGTACCTAATGTTTTGACCGGGTGTACCTAATGTATTGTCCAGGTGTACCTAATGTATTGACCTGGTGTACCTAATGTATTGACCGAGTGTACCTAATGTGTTGTCCAGGTGTACCTAATGTATTGACCAGGTGTGCATATAATGTATTGACAAGGTGTACCTAATGTATTGTCCAGGTGTACCTAATGTATTGTCCAGGTGTACCTAATGTATTGTCCAGGTGTACCTAATGTATTGACCAGGTGTACCTAATGTGCTGACCAGGTGTACCTAATGTATTGTTCAGGTGTACCTAATGTATTGACCAGGTGTACATATAATGTATTGACAAGGTGTACCTAATGTATTGTCCAGGTGTACCTAATGTATTGTCCAGGTGTACCTAATGTATTGACCAGGTGTACCTAATGTATTGACCAGGTGTACCTAATGTGCTGACCGGGTGTACCTAATGTATTGACCGGGTGTACCTAATGTATTGTCCAGGTGTACCTAATGTGCTGACCGGGTGTACCTAATGTATTGACCGGGTGTACCTAATGTATTGACCGGGTGTACCTAATGTGCTGACCGGGTGTACCTAATGTATTGACCGGGTGTACCTAATGTATTGACCGGGTGTACCTAATGTATTGACCGGGTGTACCTAATGTGCTGACCAGGTGTACCTAATGTATTGACCAGGTGTACCTAATGTATTGACCAGGTGTACCTAATGTGCTGACCGGGTGTACCTAATGTATTGACCGGGTGTACCTAATGTATTGTCCAGGTGTACCTAATGTGCTGACCGGGTGTACCTAATGTATTGACCGGGTGTACCTAATGTATTGACCGGGTGTACCTAATGTGCTGACCGGGTGTACCTAATGTATTGACCGGGTGTACCTAATGTATTGACCGGGTGTACCTAATGTATTGACCGGGTGTACCTAATGTGCTGACCAGGTGTACCTAATGTATTGACGTGCAGTACCTGTTCTCGGTCACCAGGATCTGTTCCAGCAGCTTGGCAGACTCGTAGGTGATTTCCACGGCCGGTGTTTGTTGGAGCTGCAGGAGAAGCTCCAGACCTCCATCCAGGCGGATCCTGTTGCAGATCTCCTCGGCCACCTGCCGCCCGACGCCGGGGAGCACCCAGGCCTCCTCCACCAGCTGGAAGATCTCCGCCACGGCCCTGCGAGTCTCGTCGCAATCGGACGTTCCTTTAGCGGACTTAAGCCGCTGGATGGCGCAGCGCAAGGCGGGCAGCGACGTGTCCAGAACCGCCTGCACATCGGCGTGGATCCCGGGGGACACCGGTCTGTGCTCGGGGCCCGAGCCGCTCTTGCCTCGCTGGAGCCGGCTGACGTACTCCGGCACCGTGAGCCGGTCGGAGCTGAACATGGCGATCCAATGCCGGTAGATCCTCCACAGGAAGACCGTCAGAGACAAGAGCATGTACCGGCCTGAGCGACGGTGCCTTTCTTTGTGCAACGGAGCGTGATCGGTGCCCAAAAACACATCCGAGTGACAGCTCGCTGCTAAATAATCACCTCTTCATCCATGGCAGGAAGGAGCTCGAGGTTAGGAATGGGATCAATAAAAACATCCATTTTGTCTTCGACGCAAACAAAAACAACAATGTTACATTTTCAACACAAATCCATCTTTACTAGCCTCAAACTACGATAAAAAGACAGAATAAAGACAAGTCGTACATAAAACAACCTGTCACTGTGATCAGCATCCTCCGGAGAACTGCTCAGTCCGCACTTGCGGTGGACGGGCAGATACACATATCGGCCGTGTCGATAACAAGGTTGACGTCAGTATCGCATTCAGTTAATTTGTTATATTATTATTAAAAATTAGATATTAAGCCATGTTGCTTAAACGTTATATTCCTCAGGACAATAAGGGGATGTTTTTATTGTGTTTTTTAACTTTTTAGAGACAATCGATGTTGTATCTTTAAAGACTATAAAGTCCTTATATTTTAAAAGTGCATGAATTATTTTTTTTAACTTCTTTTGGAGAGGAAACAAATCTAAGAAAACTGTCGTACTAAACATAATTTTTGGGTATTAATTTACACTTTTAAATATATTTTGATAAGAAAAATAACTATATATATATAGCGGTAAAGTCCTATACTATTACTGCTACTGGTTGCCGAATATAAATGAAGCTAGTTTAGACGTGTGCAGCCGGCTAATAATTGATGTCCGGAATTGTGTCCATGTTTAACCAAAATATTTATTATCATAAAGTCACATTTATAAACTCCCTTTGTAACAAAAACGGAAAATACACTGGAGCAAACAAATACTACCTGGCCCAGTCAAAAACTGTTGCGCCTCCACTCAGCAACACCTGAGCAAGATCCCAACTCCTCCCTAAGTAGACTGGCACTTGGCCTTGAGCCAACACCTTTAGTGACGTCATGAATTTGACGGACAGAAAGAGTATATGGCACTAACTATATATATTTATATATATATTGAATGTGAGTGTGAATGTTGTTTGTCTATCTGGCCTTGTGATGAGGTGGCGACTTGTCCAGGGTGTACACCGCCTTCAGCCCAATTGTAGCTGAGATAGGCACCAGCAACTCCCGCCTATATATATATATATATATATATATATATATATATATATATATATATAATATATATAAATAAACACATATATGTACACATATGTCCATACATACATACATATATATGTGTATATATATATATATATATATATATATGTATGTATGCATATATTATATATATATATGTATTATAATCAAGATTAGCAATTCTAAAGTAAAACATATACATATATATATATATATATATATATATATATATATATATATATATATATATATATATATATATATATATATATATATATATATATATATATATATATATATATATATATATATATATATATATATATATATATATATATATATATATATGTATGCATATATTATATATATATATGTATTATAATCAAGATTAGCAATTCTAAAGTAAAACATATACATATATATATATATATATATACATATATATATATATACATACATACATACATATATTACAACCAAGATGAACAACTCTAAAGTAAAAACAAAGAAAGTAAACCAGTCTTGCCAATGTGTTCGCCTGGTATCGAATCGATACTACATTATGCAGTATCGCCCACCCTCAGTCCGCACTTGGCCCCGCCCACCACAACCGTGTCATCGATGAGAACAAAACAAGCGCCCCCCTCCTCCCGCATCTCAACACAGTTAATGTTGTAAACAACGTCGGCCCCCTGTCGGCCGCAGGAGGAAGCACACAGAAAGATGGCGCTAATTTCATCACTTCATTACCAAGTGGAGGCTGACGTGAATGAAACGGGTGACTGCATGTGACGATGATGAATATTAATAGCGTGGTCCTGCTTGTGAGAAGTCATTAAACGCCACTCATCACCTGCCATTAAACACAATGACGTGTTTTATTGACGTCTGAGCCAGTGGAGCAGACAGAAGAAAGCCAGTGAACAATAAAAGTGTTTTAAAAGTCTCCCAGCTGACAAACACTTCCTACAAACTGCTTTTGTGGCCAAATGTAACTCTCCACAATAAACAAGTCAGGTTTCAGACAAATGGTGTCTAAAACGCACCCCGCAGCTAGTTTTAGAATACTGTCAGGAAATAAATAAAGAGAAAATGTAAGAAAAAAAGAGCAAAAAGACATCATTTAAAGGGAACATTTAGATTTTGATTTGTGTGTGCACCAAGGGCCACATACTAAAAAGTCAAAGCTTGCAAAGGCAATTTTATTATTTTTTCTTTTGTAAAATTCCCCAAAAATAATATATATATATTACAATCAAGATTAGCAAATCTAAAGTAAAACATGTTTATGTGTATATGTATGTATATATATATAGTATAATTATTATTTAATATCGGTAGAAATGATATGTATGTATATATATATATATATATACATATATATTCATCCATCCATTTCCTACCGCTTGTCCCTTTCGGGGTCGTGAGGGGTCCTGGAGCCTATCTCAGCTGCATTTGGGTGGAAGGCGAGATACACCCTGGACAAGACGCCACCTCATCACAGGGCCAACACAGATATACACATATATATATATATATATATATATATATATATACAGTATATACATACATATATATATGTACAAATATATATATACGTACGTAGGATTAACAGCCAGATGGAATAATCACAAGGCCTCCTTTAGAAACCAGACTTTGCGGAAGTCTACAGAACTCAGCAAGCACATTTGGAACCTCAAAGACAATAATGTTGAATATTCAATAACATGGCAAATTCTTGCATCCAGCACACCTTACAACAGTGGTAATAAAAGATGCAACCTATGCTTGAAAGAGAAACTGTTTAGTATATATCACCCAGACCTGTCATCACTCAACAAGCGCAGTCAAATCATATCAACATGCCGTCACAGACGGAAACACCTCCTAGGTAACACATGAGCCAATCACCACACCCTACGCCTGCCTGTACCCACCCACTCTGTGCCCTATATAAACCATTGTATGTGAATGCTTCCATTAAAATCTCCTGATGGTTGAGGGAAACCCTCATGAAACAGTTCTGTAGAGATGAAATAGTCTTGTGATTTTCCCCACACATATATATACATATATATATATATATATATATATATATATATATATATATATATGTATGTGTGTGTGTATATATGCTAATACACATATGTATATATTTGCATATATACACACACATATATGTGTGTATTTGCTAATATACATACATATGTATATATTTGCATATGGCCACACATATATATGTATATATATATATATAAGCATATACACATACAAATATATATATATATTATACACATAAACTGTATATGTACATATACACACATATGTATACATATATACATATCTATGTAAAAATATACATATACATACATATACATATATATACATATATATACATATATATATGCATATATATAGATATATATTTAAACATATATACATATACACATATATATATATATATACATACAAGTTGTTTCATTGACGCACTGCAGGTCTACTTCTAAAATGCCCATAAAAAGTGGTACAAGTCTGATGCATGTTTGTAAACATAGCATAACGCCGCAGTTCGGAGCGTGATAACATGAATGTGCAATAAATGAGTGTCTCCATGGTGATGCCCCCTTGTCGTACACGCAAAATTCTCTTTTAAAATAAGGCGGTCGGCACCACTTTTCAATCGTACAGTCTTAGTAAATCACACGCCCACTATTAGCACACGCTATTTGATAGATTGCACACATTGTTTAGCGCGTGGTGTTTGGATCTTGGTCAGCAAGGGCCAAAGTGTGTATTTATTAGTTATTACTACAAAGAAATGTCTGCTTGCTCCATTTTTACTGATGGGTTTTTTTTCTGGACAATTTTTTGCGAGTTAACAAAACGGCTATTAAAAGATCTATATAATAGGATTACTTTGTCACCTATAACACAAAAAATATATATATATATATGCTTCTTCTTAACATCTTTTTTTTCCAAAATAAATGTCAAAATTGCCCAGTTATACTTATACTTTTCAGAATGCGGCCCTTGGTGGAAAAAGTTTGGACGCCCCTGTTTTGTCTCTCTCTCTCGTATTGACTCCCTACTGCTGTTTGTTTGAGTAGAAAGGGCGAGCAAAGTAAACAAGCGAGGAGGGTGACTGACACGTGTTTGCAATGATAGCCGACATGTGTTTCCAATGATGAGCAGCATTCCGCCTGCACTCGCAGGAGAAGTGGTGAAGATGAAGCTGTGGGCCGCCTTGCTCTTTGCTGTCGTCGCTCTCACCTCAGCGGCGGAAGGTGAGTACAAACTAACACAAAACATCGCTCAAAGTGAGCTTTTGTGAAGAAAACTAATTAGAAAAATAACAATGCACTTTCCCAGTCATTATGCTTCTTGTTTAGATTGGTTGTTACAGATATATTTTTTTGTTTTGGTAAGGTTGTCAGATTATTTAAATGCACAGTAGCAAAGCCTTCAATATTAAATAACAACATATACTTGTTACGGCCCTATTAAAAAATGGAATACATTTATTTACCTGTTGATTAAACGTTTTTATTTATTTGTTTTGTAATCGTTTTCTCATAGAAAACTTATATTTTTAATGCAAAAAAATTGAAATATTTGCCCAAAAAATTTAAAAGTGGAATTTTTTAAGTAATTGGAGCCTTGAATAAGTCAATCATTCATAAAATTGATTTTGATACATTATTTTTTTTCTTCACATTTTGTTATGTTACAGCCCTATTCAAACATGGAATACATTTATTTATCTGTTGATTAAACGTTTTTATTTATTTGTTTTGTAATTGTTTTCTCATAGAAAACTTATATTTTTAATGCAAAAATATGCAATATTTGCCCCTAAAAATTTAAAAGTGGAATTTTTTAAGTAATTGGAGCCTTGAATAAGTTAATAATTGTTAACATTGATTTTGATACATTATTATTTTTTCTTCACATTTTGTTATGTTACAGCCCTATTTAAAAATGGAATACATTTATTTATCTGTCGATTGTACGTTTTTATTTATTTGTTTTGTTATCGTTTTTTCATAGAACACTTATATTTTTAATGCAAAAAATATGCAATATTTGCCCCAAAAAATTTCAAAGTGGAAGTTTCTAAGTAATTGGAGCCTTGAATAGGTCAATAATTCATAACATTGATTTTGATACATTATTTTTTTTTTCTTCACATTTTGTTATGTTACAGCCCTATTCAAAAATGGAATACGATTATTTATCTGTTGATTGTACATTTTTATTTATTTGTTTTCTTATCGTTTTCTCATAGAACACTTATATTTTTAATGCAAAAAATATGCAATATTTGCCCCAAACATTTTCAAAGTGGAATTTTCTAAGTAATTGGAGCCTTGAATTGGTCAATAATTCATAACATTGATTTTGATACATTATTATTATTTTTTTTCACATTTTGTTATGTTACGGCCCTATTGAAAAATGGAAGACATTTATTTATCTATCAATTGAACGTTTTTATTTATTTGTTTTGTAATTATTTTCTCATAGAAAACTTATATTTTTAATGCAAAAATATTCAATATTTGCCCCCAAAAAATTTTATAGTGGAATTTTATCGAAGTATTTGGAGCCTTGAATAGGTCTCTAATTCATAACGTTGATTTTTATACATTATTTTTTTTTCTTTTCACATTTTGTTATGTTACAGTCCAATTCAAAAATGGAATACGATTATTTATCTGTCGATTGTACATTTTTATTTATTTGTTTTGTTATCGTTTTTTCATAGAACACTTATATTTTTAATGCAAAAAATATGCAATATTTGCCCCAAAAAATTTCAAAGTGCAATTTTCTAGGTAATTTGAGCCTTAAATAGGTCAATAATTCATGACATTGATTTTGATGCAGTATTTTTTTTTCACATTTTGTTATGTTACAGCCCTATTCAAAAATGGAAGACATTTATTTATCTGTCAATTGAACGTTTTTATTTATTTGTTTTGTAATTATTTTCTCATAGAAAACTTATATTTTTAATGCAAAAATATGCAATATTTGCCCCAAAAAATTAAAAGTGGAATTTTCTAAGTAATTGGAGCCTTGAATAGGTCAATAATTCATCAAATGGATTTAGTAGATAAAATTGACATTTTTTTTCAAATTTTGTTATATTACAGACCTTTTCAAAAATGAAATACATTAATTTATCTGTCGATTGAACGTTTTTATTTATTTATTTACAAAAAAAAACAACGCAATATTTGTCCCAAAAATTTAAGAGTGGAATTTTCCCGCTTCTACTTTGTTAGCTCAGCAATTAGCAAACAAGAATATTTCAGTTGTTTTTAATCCTTCTATATGGGGGACATTCGGATGTACATTGTGGACGCCGTCTTTGCTCCACAGTAAGTCTTTGCTGTCGTCCAGCATTGTGTTTTTGTTTACTTTGTAGCCACTTCAGTTTAAGTTTGGTTCTGCATAGCCTTCCCTAAACTTAAAGGCCTTTTCTTAGAGGCACTAACCTTTTGTTTATTTTTGGTTTAAGCATTGGACACATTTTTACCTGCACCCTGCCTCCCGCTGTTTCCGACATCTACAAAGCATTTAGCTACCGGCTGCCACCTACTATTACACGGTCACTCTGCTGAGCTCTCGACAGCACTGACACTCAACAACAACACTTAATTTGCAGACTACAATTACTAGCTTGCAAAAAATATTTTTAAGCCACGGCACACTAGTCCCCTCTATTGGACATTCTACGGAGGGATGATTGAAGCCCACTTTGTGTGGTCAGAGTCGTGCATGGGTCGCTGTGAGAACGGCTTCGACTCGGAGAAGAGATGTCAGTGTGACACCATGTGCAAGTACTACCACAGCTGCTGCGCCGACTACCAGGACATTTGTGGCACGATGAGTAAGAAACGTACTTTCACGGTGGAAAAAAATAACCACACGCTGCATAATTCAAAAGCGCCTTTTCCACACTTAGACCGAGGAGACACGTTCGAGTCAGCGGAAGACGACGACGACGATCTTAAGAGCACCACGCCGCCCTCGAGGCGTCCGCTACATGAGCAGGAGACCCCGGGGGACGTGTCAGATTTTGTCCGCAGACCGCAGCAAGGTCCAGGCGCCGTGTTAGAAATGGACAAAGCTCCGCTCCGACCTCTCAGCGCGACCCTTGCTCCAACAGTGAAGCCTCCGAGCAGCACCACAGCTGAGACCACCACACCTCCGACAAGACCTGCCACCACTGTGGCCCCGGACCCTGACGCTGAGGTGTGCAGCGGCCGACCCTTTGACTCATTCGTGCAGTCAAAGAACGGCTCCATGTACGCCTTCAGAGGTGAGACGAACTCACAATCTTCTTTTTATCTCCTCGTCGAGCTTCTTGTTCTGGTCTGCAGGCCAGTACTTCTTCCAGCTGGACCAGAGGACCGTCCTACCGGGCTATCCCAAGCTCATCAAGGATGTGTGGGGCATCAGCGGGCCCATCGACGCCGCCTTCACGCGGGTCAACTGCCAGGGAAAGACATACCTCTTCAAGGTAAAGGGTTGAAAGTAGGGATCGGACTATTATCGAAGCCGATATTTGACATTTTGACGTACATTAGTATCGGCCTTTTTCTATATGGTATCAGCTTTTTATTTTAAATACACTATTACATTCCATCCATTCATTTTTTACCGCTTAACCCCTTTGGGTTGGCGGGGGGCGCTGGTGCCTATCTCAGCTACAATCGGGCGGAAGGCGGGGTACACTCTGGACAAGTCGCCGCCTCATCGCAGGGCCAACACAGATGGACAGACAACATTCACAATCACATTCACAAACTAGGGCCAATTTAGTGTTGCCAATCAACCTATCCCCAGGTGCATGTCTTTGGAGGTGGGAGGAAGCCGGAGTAGCCGAAGGGAACCCACGCAGTCACGGGGAGAACATGCAAACTCCACACAGAAAGATACCTAGGACTACTCAGGACCTTCGTATTGTGAGGCAGACGCACTAACCCTGTACCACCGTGCTGCTCACACTACTACATTAGCAGATGCAATTTATACAAATATGATTAAAACAATTGTAAATAAAAACATTATTAACGTGGATAGTAATAAGCAGGGGCGTCAAAAAAAATTGATTTTCGAATGAATCGCGATTCTTATTTGGTACAATTCTTAATCAAATCTTAATAACATGGCTGCCATATATATATATATATATATATATATATATATATATATATATATATATATATATATACATATATACACACATATACATACAAACATACATATATACCTATATAAATATAGATACATATGTACATACATACATATATACACATAGTATATACATACATATAAATGACACCTCTGCCCCCCTCTCCCTTGTGGAGGGGGGGCACAGGTCCGGTGGCCATGGATGAAGTGCTGGCTGTCCAGAGTCGGGACCCGGGGTGGAATGATCGTCTGTGCATCGGTTGGGGAAATCTGTGCAATACTGACCCGTCTCCGCTCGGGTTGGTCTCCTGCTGGCCCCACTATGGCCTGGACTCTCACTATTATCTTAGATCCACTATGGACTGGACTTTCACAATATTATGTTAGACCCACTCGGCATCCATTGCATCCAGTCTCCCCCGAGAGTGTCTGGGGGGGGGGGGGGGGGTGTCAACCACATCTGCAGTCCACTCCAAGGTTTCTCATAGTCATTCACATGGACATTCCACTGGGTTGTGAGTTTTTCCTTGCCCCTATGTGTGCTCTGAACTGAGGATTTTAGTTGTGGCTTGTGCAGCCCTTTGAGACACTTGCGATTTAGGGCTATATAACTAAACATTGATTGGATGATTAAAAAAGTACTGATTTTGTATCAAGAATCAGTTTGAATGGAGAATCAATTCTGAATCAACTCGTTACCCCCAAGAATCGAGCTGTTTACTGACATCTACGAGTATGGCGTAGCCAACTTTTCCTGCGAATGAATATTGGTTATCGGCCTCCTTGACTACTCCTAATCAGGATCGGTATCGGTATCTGAACAAAACATATTGGTCGATCTCTAGTTAGAAGGTGTAAACAGGAAGTGCTGATGCGGAGACCGATCCAAACAGGGTAACAAGTACTGGAGGTTCGACAACGGCGTGTTGGATGGCGACTACCCTCGGGATATCAGCGTGGGCTTTGAGAAGATTCCGGATAATGTGGACGCGGCGTTCGCTCTCCCCGCTCACAGCCACAGCGGCAGAGAGAAGGTGTATTTCTTCAAAGGTGAAGCAGGATCTTCCGCACAGGACTATGTTACACAAACCGGCTTCATCTGTTGCTTCATCCTCCAGGGGAACGATATTACGTCTATGAGTTTTTGCACCAGCCGTCCCACAGGGAGTGTGTTTCCATGTCCGAGACGTCTCCCTCCGCACTCTTCCGGCGCTACAACAACGTGTACTCCAGCAACAACCCCGGCTACTTCCGCAGTCTCTTCCCTGAACGTAAGTTGCGTGCCAATGGCCGACGCGTGTCTTTCCTACGAATGCCACGCTTACTTTGAACTCATTGTCTTCAGAGCCGCAGCATCACACCGATTACCACTTCATCGACAGAGACTGGGTCGGTCTCAGGTCGCCGGTGGACGCCGCCATGGCTGGACGGATGTACGTCCCTCCACGACGCGTCCGGCCGGACCAACAGTGGGGTCATCAGTACGGTCAACAGTACGGACAACAGTACGGACAACAGTACGGACAACAGTACGGACAACAGTACGGACAACAGTGGAGGCGAAGGAGGCAGAACCGTTCGCCCGTCTGGGAATCCATGGCCGAGGGCGGCATGAACATGGGCCGGCAGTTTGCAGAAAGGGGGATGGAGATGGGTCTGAGACTGGCCGAGAGGAGGATGGAGATGGAGGAGAGGCTCGGAAGAGACTGGAGCCGACAATGGGATCAGGACTGGGACCAGGACAGGCGGAGAGACAACAACCGAGGCAACTACGACTCCAGATACAGAAACGACAGGTCCTACTGGGACTTGTTGCCAAGGAGTCTACCTGTCCAGAGCGTCTACTTCTTTAGAGGAGGTATCTTCATATTTTACTGCATCACTAGTATATCCCAGCTGACATCCTAGATTAGTCACCAGCCAATCCCAGGCCACATCCAGTACTTCACTAGTCTATCCCAGCCATTTCCCAGGCCACATCCAGTACTTCACTGGTCTATCCCAGCTAACTTCCGAGATTAGTCACCAGCCAAACCCAGGCCACATCCAGTACATAACAAGTCTATCCCAGCTGGCATCCTAGATTAGTCACCAGCCAATCCCAGGACACATCCAGTACTTCACCAGTCCATCCCAGATAACATCCTAGATTAGTCACTAGCAAATCCCAGGCCACATCCAGTATTTCACTAGTTTATCCCAGCTAACATCCTAGATTAGTCACCAACCAATCCCAGGCTGCATCGAGTACTTCACTATCCTATCCCAGCTGACATCCTATATTAGTCATCAGTCAGTCCCAAATCACATCTAGTACTTCACTAGTCCATCCCATCTGACATCCTGGATTAGTCACCAGCCAATCCCAGGACACATCCAGTACTTCACCAGTCTATCCCAGATAACATCCTAGATTAGTCACCAGCCAAACCCAGGCCACGTCCAGTACATCACTAGTCTATCCCAGCTGACATCCTAGATTAGTCAATAGCAAATCCCAAACAACATCCAGTATTTCACTAGTCTATCCCAGCTAACATCCGAGATTAGTCACCAGCCAATCCCAGGCTGGATCGAGTACTTCACTAGTCTATCCCAGCTGACATCCTAGATTAGTCATCAGTCAGTCCCAAATCACATCTAGTACTTCACCAGTCTATCCCAGATAACATCCTAGATTAGTCACCAGCCAAACCCAGGCCACGTCCAGTACATCACTAGTCTATCCCAGCTGACATCCTATATTAGTCAATAGCAAATCCCAAACCACATCTAGTATTTCACTAGTCTATCCCAGCTAACATCCTAGATTAGTCATCAGTCAGTCCCAAATCACATCCAGTATTTCACTAGTCCATCCCAGCTAACATCCTAGATTAATCACCAGCCAATCCCAGGCCACATCCAGTACTTCACTAGTCTATCCCATCTGACATCCTGGATTAGTCACCAGCCAATCCCAGGCCACATCCAGTACTTCACTAGTCTATCCCAGCTGACATCCAAGATTAGTCACCAACTTTGCTGTGTGGCAAAGTAACCTTTACTGTGATTTATTGAGTATTTCTGTGTGGATCTATCATATAACTTTGTTTCATAGTCTAAAACAGACTTTGTGTGTCAGTGAATAAAACAAAGCATTTGTCCTTTTCCCGTCTGGTGTGCAGATAAATACTACAGAGTGGACCTGAGCACCAAGAGAGTGGACCCGGCCGTGCCTCCCTATCCTAGATCCATCGCCAAGTACTGGCTGGGCTGCTCAGACCCAGCTGGAGCAGAGAAGAAGTAGAGGGTATATAGAGGTACATCAGCAGTAAATCATGGAGTTGTGCTCAGTGTGACACACAAATGGCTGCTTGAGCAAACATTGACGATCATCAGAGTTGCAAAGTCCAGCTGGGCGTCTTCATTTAGTCATCACAGTCGTGTTAAAGATGTTTCTGTGGCCTAGGCAATAGTCATAGACATTCATCATTTACATACTTATGCTCATGTATACTAGTGCTCATATTTAATTGCAATAATTCAGTTATATTTGTATTAATCATTCAATTTGTACATATATATATATATATATATATACAAATGTATATATAGATACATATATACATACATATGTATATATACATACATATGTATATATACATATGTATATATATAATACATATATATGTGTATATATAGATTTATATATACCTACTCATATACATTTATGAATTATACATATGTATATATATATATATATATATTAATATATTATGTATATATATATATAAATATATATATGTATGTGTATATATATATATATATATATATATATATATATATATATATATATATGTGTGTGTGTGTGTGTGTGTGTGTGTGTACGTGCGTGCGCGTGCGTGCATGTATATACTTATATATATATTATTTACATGTAATATACATACATATATATATAGACACACACACATTTATACATACACATACATACTGAGAGGGTCAGGAGGTAGAAAACGGATGGATGGATATATACCTATATGCACACATATACACGTATACAATACATAAATATATACATATAGATACATTATATATATATACAAATTTATATTCATATAGACACATATATATTTCTATACACATGCTCATATACATTTATGAATATACAGTATACATATATGTATTGATATATTTATATCATGTGTGTATATATATATATATATATATATATATATATATATACAAACACACACATTTATACGCACACATATACATACTGAGAGGGAAGGGACAAGAGGTAGAAAATAGATGGATGGCTATATACATATATACACACACATACATATACATACACATATACATACATAAATATATACATATAGATACATATCTATATGTATATATATATATATATACCTATATACACACACATACATATACATACACATATACATACATAAATATATACATATCTATATGTATATATATATTTTTTTATATATATACATATAGATATATATATATATATACATTTATATATACACACACATATATATTGTTATTACTATTATAATATCATAATATATTATAAAACCACATCTCAGTGTACTACACATTTTCTTTTATTCAAGTTGTTTGTATTTTTGTCTGGGAGAAATGACATGGTTCAATGCATCCAACTGACATGCTGTTGATTTATTCCTACAGCTAGGATGTATGAAAGATGTTGTTTGGTTTTTAAATAAGCAACAGACTATTTTGCAACATAAAAAATGTGTTCAGTGTGATGAATAAAGACCTTAACTACTTGTATTGTTGTTTTTGACATTTCTAATGTTTACACTTTTAACTCCTGCATCTTTATTTACGTTATATTATATATGTGTGAATGTGAGTTTGAATGTTGTCTATCTGTGTTGGCCCTGGTGACTTGTCCAGTGTGTACCCCGCCTTCTGCCTTTATGCAGCTGAGATAGGCTCCAGCACCATCAGAGGAAATATACATATTCTATATACTTTTTTAATTTTAATTTATTGGGTTTTTTTTGTCTATTGTATAGATATTATATGTTTTTTAAGGAAACTAGTCTTTATAGAATCTACTGAGAAACATTCTGTTCCTTGGACAAAAGTAATTGAGGACGCCTGATATAAGTTTGTGTGTTTTAAAATGAACTTAACTTTTATAAATGCAGTAAGTTTGTAGTCCCAAGCTTACAATAAAGTATTGTTTAAGTGGGTAAGGAGTGTGTAATCAGGATGTTTTCATAGCATGGTTCATTCACACTCACCACTGCACCTTCATCACTGACAGCCACAGCGCCCCCTGCTGGTCCCACAGTCAGGTAAGTTTGTCCCACGCCGGTCTCGTCTGCCGGACCTCGGACGGCTGAGACCGCCTCGGGCACGCTCTTCAAAATGGACGACAAGGGTCTTTTGAGGGGGATGCTCTCCGCCTCGTCGCCAGTGGCGGCCGTGTCAGGGACACTGAGGGAGGAGTGTTTCCTCCTCACGGGTTTGCTGATGGCGGGCTCCTCTCCTGAAGGCCCGCCCTGCTCCCACACGCTCCTCCGAGCCCCGAGCTTCCTCCTGGGGGGTTTGGCCTTCCCTTCCGCCCCTTCTTTAGCTTTGCTCTTGCCGGGGTCCTGATCTCGTTGTCTCTGGAGGCTTCCGAGCCGCCTCAGCATGGCTTGAACGGGCCCTTCGGAGCTCGCCTCCGCCTTGGACGCGGGCCGGCCCGCCTTACCCACTGTCACGTACACCGTGGTGATCTTGTCGGAGCCTCCTGATGGATGATCGGGAGCAGACGCCGCCAGTTTATGCGCCGCGGTGTTCGACATGGTGCGTCTTCGGCCCGATGCGGTGCGCGTAGCGGACTTTCTATCCTCCTGTTCTATAACCTCGCAGCTCAGATCCTGGCTGTCTGTCACCTGAACTTGAACTCCGTCCTCCCCCAACTCACCCTCACCTGCGTCTTCCTCGCCGGCTGACCGCATCAAACCCCCCCAGGCCGACTTGGCTTTGCGAGGGTTCCCCGGCAGAGAGGCGGGGTCTTGAGCCGAGCCCCGCCTCTCCTTGGGGCTGAAGCGGGTCCCCTCTGCAAAGGAGACGGACGGACGCTTGGCTTTGGCGATGCTGGAAGTGCGGGGGATGTTGAAGGGGGAGGTTATGTCCTCGCTGCTGAAGCCTGACGGGTCTAAGAGCATGTTACACTTGGAGCTCATCTCCTGGAAGTGGCTGCCCTCCATGTCCAGTATGTCTGTCCAAGACCAAGACAAGTGCATTGAAAAACAATGTTGGTACAGAGTGAACTGTACATGTACAGTACATTATATTCAAGGACATAACATGTTTTCTATCTTTTAACACACACATTCTGTCTCATTTGGGTTTCAGAAGAAGAGGTGCCAGGAACGAGAAGTTAACTTTCAGTTTTGATCTCAAAAGCATGTGGTGAGGGCGACCATTTTAGAGAACGCTTTGAACTTTTTTGATTGATTGATTGAAACTTTTATTAGTAGATTGCACAGTACAGTACATATTCCGTACAATTGTTGTTGACTTTGGACTAGCGACTGCACGACATCAAGGCCACGGACCAGAGACACAGTGCAGGCTAACACACATACATGCATCCACAAAAATCCACAATCCAACGCCCTCGACGCAAATCCCATAGAGCAGGGGTGCCCACACTTTTTCTCCTGGCGAGCTACTTTTCAATTGACCAACTCGAGGGGATCTACCTCATTTATATAAATGATAAATGGGTTGTACTTGTATAGCGCTTTTCTACCTTCAAGGTACTCAAAGCGCTTTGACACTACTTCCACATTCACCCATTCACACACACATTCACACACTGATGGAGGGAGCTGCCATGCAAGGCGCCCACCAGCACCCATCAGGAGCAAGGGTGAAGTGTCTTGCTCAGGACACAACGGACGTGACAAGGTTGGTACTAGGTGGGATTTGAACCAGGGACCCTCGGGTTGCGCACGGCCACTCTCCCCACTGCGCCACGCCGTCCCTATATATATCATTTATATTTATTTATTTATGAAAGAGACATTTTTGTAAACAAGTTAAATGTGTTTAATGATAATACAAGCATGTGTAACACATATAGATGTCTTTCTTTCACAAAGACAAGAATATAAGTTGGTGTATTACCTGATTCTGATGACTTGCATTGATTGGAATCAGACAGTAATGATGATAACGCCCACATTTTCAAATGGAGGAGAAAAAAAGTTGTCCTCTCTGTACAATACCACATGAAAGTGGTTGGTTTTTGGCATCTAATTCATCCAGCTTCCATACACTTTACAAGAAAAACATTGGCGGCAAATTCCGTAGCTTGCTTGATTGACATTCACGGCACCCGAGGGTCTTGTGAGATGACGCTGGCTGCTGCCAGTTCATTATTATGAAAAAATGACAGAGAGGAAGGCGAGAAACACTTTTTATTTCACAAGACTTTCGCGCCGTCCCTTCCGTCAAAACTCTAAAGGCCGACTGCACATTTCCTATCTTCACAATAAAAGCCCTGCTTCATACTGCCTGCGCTAACAAAATAAGAGTCTCGGAAAGCTGGCGTGCACAAGTGATGTGCACGCCAGCTTTCTGAGGGATCGCTTGTGCACGCCAGTTTTCCGAGACTCTGTATTTAGTTAGCGCAGGCAGCATGAAGCAGGGCTTTTATTGTGAAGATAGGAAATGTGCAGTCGGTCTTTAGAGTTTTGACGGAAGGTACGGCGCGAGAGTCTGTTGAAATAAAAAGTGTTTCTCGCCTTCCTCTCGGTCATATTTTCATAATAATGATCTTGCAGCAGCCAGCGTCATCTCACAAGACCCTCCGGTACCGTGAATGTCATTTAAGTGACGTCTTGGTGAAGATTGATGATCACTAATTTTTAGGTCTACTTTTTTTAAAAGCCTGGCTGGAGATCGACTGAGACACCCCCCGCGGTCGACTGGTAGCTCGCGATCGACGTAATGGGCACCCCTGCCATGGGGGTTATGAAAGGATGGTCAGCGCCTAAGAGCTGCGGCCTTCCACCATGGCCCCGCACTCCCTCTTTCTGTTGCTAGAAATATCGAGATGTATGTTGTTATATGTATATGTGCTTTGCTATGGAGGTTTTTTTCCCACTCCAGACTATAGAGATGCGCGGATAGACAAGTATATCATCCGCAACCGCAGAACCAAAATCGTCATCCACCCGCCGTCCACCCGAACCTACATTTTATCAGGACCGTACACGCCCGCCAACCGCCCGCTGAAATACATCAGAGGTCGGCCGCCTTTGCCACTCACAGAGCTATACAAACCTGTTTCACAGAGTAATGAAGTCAATTGAAGCCGCTAACGTTCTCGCGACTATCCAATAGCGTTCATCCTGATGACAAGAATATGGGCATGCTGTAAAGCCATTGCCTTTGAAACTTTCAACAACATGTACGAACCGATTGTTGGTCCGGCATCATGCTGTGTGCAGCTTCCGCAATTACACACACAAGATTGAAAGGCATACTTGGTGATACAGAGTACACTGATGGTTGTGATATAAACAACTTTAACACTTACTGATACGCGCCACGCTGTGAAGCCACACCCAACAAGATTTACAAACACATTTCGGGAGAACATCCTCAGAGTAACACAACATAAACGCAACACAACAAATACGCACAATCCTTTGTATCCGTGACACTTCCTGAATATATTTTGCACCTCCGCGCCCCCAACCCCGCCCACCTTACCGACGCACGGGGGTGGGGGGTGTAAAATTTGCTGTTAGCGGGGTGTATAAAATAGTCAGGAACTGTCATGAATACAAAGGATTCTGGGTATTTGTTGTGTTGCGTTTATGTTGTGAGTTCTCCCGAAATGTGTTTGTCGTTCTTAATTGGTGTGGCTTCACAGCGTGGCGCATATTACTAAGAGTGTTAAAATTGTTTATATCACAACCATTAGTGTACTCTGTGTCACCCAGTATGCCTTGCAGTCGTGTGCGTGTTGCCGTGGAAGCCACACACAACATGATGCTGGACTGACAAGCAGATCATACATGTTGTAGAAGGTGACAAAGCCAATGGCTTTATAGCACGCCCTAATACTTAGTATCCGGATGACTGCCGGTAGTCATCCAAGAGAATAATAGAATCTCCTATTGTCTTCTTCGCTTTATGACACGGGTCTAAAATGGCTCTTTGAATGGCAAAGGATACCGATCCCAGAAATATGTATATCAAATAATTCCGGATGGTTCAACCGCCACCCGCCCGGATCTAATTAAAATCAATTTTTTCGTCAAGTCAACCGCCCGACCTGCGGTTTATCCGCGGACTCCTCGGATGAGACCGCAAACCGCGCATCTCTACCAGACTAGATTGTATTTTTTTACTCATCCTTCCCCAGCGTTTTACCTTTTTCCCCATCTTTTAGGGGGGCGCCTTGTGGCGACCCATCAGCGTTCCTGTTCTGTAACCCCGTACACTGTTTGTTTGTCTAATCTTGAAGGGGTTTGTGCTGAAAACAAAATTTCGTAATACTTGTATTTAAAAAAACCTTTAAGACCAATGTCTTGAAAAAATATATCACTCTTGAATCAACACTAAAGTTAATACTATGATTAATGTTAATTAAAAACTAAATGTGGGATATAAATAATAATGGAAGTATAATTGTTTGTCTCAAACTCAATTTACCTGGGGGCCACTAGATGCAGAAACTGGGTGAGGCTGGGCCGCAAGAAAAGATGTCTTAAAAAAATCTGACATGCACTTTTTAATGAAATCACCATCTTTGAATGGCTTTCCCGCCCAAGCAACATTCTTGCCAATTTTCGCGATTTTTCGGGGAAACACCCAAATATCAATACCCCTCCCGACAATCTCCCAGGACAATAAATCTCACGGTTCTCACCTGGACAATAATATTAAGGGCGTGCCGTGACGGCACTGCCTTTGGCGTCCTCTACAAACTATCGTCTCATCCGCTTTTCCAACATACAACAGCGTACCGGCTCAGACACATATTGTAAGTTGCTTAAACAGATACAAAGAATAGACTGCAAATACATACTTGGTCAACAGCCATACAGGTCACACTGAGGGTGGCCGTATAAACAACTTTAACACTGTTACAAATATGCGCCACACTGTGAACCCACACCAAACAAAATTGACAAACACATTTTGGGAGAACATCCGCACTGTAACACAACATAAACACAACAGAAAAAATACCCAGAATCCAAAGCAGCCCTAACTCTTCCGGGTTACAATAGGGGGCTGGGGTGTATATTGTAGCCCGGAAGAGTTAGGGCTGCATGGGATTCTGGGTATTTGTTCTGTTGTGTTTATGTTGTGTTACGGTACGGATGTTCTCCCAAAATGTGTTTGTCATTCTTGTTTAGTGTGAATTCATAGTGTGGCGCATATTTGTAACTGTGTTGAAGTTGTTTATATGGCCACCCTCAGTGTGACCTATATGGCTATTGATCAACTATGTCTTGCAGTCGCTTGCTGTGTTTACAGTAGCCAAATACATCATACGGCCGGACTGGCACTCTGTTAGTACAGGCTGTAGAGGGAGCAAAAGGCAGTGCCTCCACGGTAGCCCCTTAATAATGTTGTTCAGGTGAACTACGGGGGAATGGTTATCCCTGGAGGGGCACTGAAAATCGGGAATCTCCTGAAAAAATTGAGGGTACACAAGTATGATTCTGTACAGCGGCATTCATTTAAAACTCCACCATTAAATTTACACATCAAGGTGCGGGCCGCAAAATAAGGTCTTGTGGGCCGCAATTGGGCCGCGTGTTTGAGACCCCTCTGATATACTATATAATTGGTGCTAAGGTTTAACACATGTAAAAGGATATTTCACATGCCTTTATTGTGTATATAATTGAACTGTGTTTATGTTGTGTATAATGTGTATTATAATAAGTTGTGCAAAAGACATTTCATAATTTTCGGAAGTTCATCTTGTACTTGACATTTTTTATAGGGTTAGGCGCAATAAGTGTTCAACTTCAGCCTAAACCCTTACCGTCTGCAACATTTTCATTTTCAATCTATGAATGTACTGTTTGTTTATTTTGTTGACCATTGACCGAAGAAGAAGAATTAATAAATAAACTTGTGCAATGACAATAAAAACCTATCCTATCCTATGACGTCGTCTCCATGGTGACAGGCAGTGTACAGGCAAACTCCTCATTTTAAATAGGGAGGTCTGCCCCACTTTTGTACTTGTTGTCAATTGTACACACAGTCTTAGTAGATCACCTGCAACACGCTCAGTTTTATAGTTTGCACTTGTTTTTTTAGCACTTGTTATTTGGATCCGAGTAGATGAGGCCCAAAATGTGTTAACGACGCCTCTGCTGGCTGTAACTAAACGTTGTGCTCTATCTTGCCTTAATTGCTTCAAGACCCAATGAATCAACTGGTCGGTTAAAGGCCTACTGAAATGAGATTTTCTTATTCAAACGGGCATAGCAGGTCCATTCTATGTGTCATACTTGATCATTTCGCGATATTGCCATATTTTTGCTGAAAGGATTTAGTAGAGAACATCGACGATAAAGTTCGCAACTTTTGGTGCTGATAAAAAAGCCTTGCCTGTACCGGAAGTAGCAGACGATGTGCGCGTGACGTCACGGGTTGTGGAGCTCATCACATCTGAACATTGTTTACAATCATGGCCACCAGCAGCGAGTGCGATTCAGGCCGAGAAAGCGACGATTTCCCCATTAATTTGAGCGAGGATGAAAGATTCTTGGATGAGGAAAGTGAGAGTGAAGGACTAGAAAAAAAATAAAAAAAGACTATACAGTGGAAGCGATTCAGATGTTATTAGACAAATTTACTAGGATAATTATGAAAAATCCCTTATCTGCTTATTGTGTTACTAGTGTTTTAGTGAGATTACATGGTCGTACCTGTACAACCTGAAGGTCGGCCCCGCAACTTTCTTCAGCACCAGTTGACGGGTGGTGGCGATGCCCATCTCTGCCCTTCGCAAGGGACCCTCTTCGTAACACAATCTTCCGAAATGATCGCTGCATAATACACAGTACTTTGTGTGTGTGGTCCAATCCAACCGTGTTCGCTTGACCGCTCTGTTCCATAGTAAAGCTTCACCGTCATCTTTCGGGAATGTAAACAATGAAACACCGGCTGTGTTTGTGTTGCTAAAGCCGGCCGCAATACACCGCTTCCCACCTACAGCTTTCTTCTTTGATGTCTCCATTGTTCATTGAACAAATTGCAAAAAATTCAGCAAGACAGATGTCCAGAATACTGTGGAACTATGCGATGAAAACAGATGACTTATAGCTGAGAACGATGCTGGAACAAAATGTCCTCTATAATGCGTGACGTCACGCGTCATCATACTGAGACGTTTCAGCAGGGTATTTCGGCGCGAAATTTAAAATTGCAATTTAGTAAACTAACCCGGCCGTATCGGCATGTGTTGCAATGTTAATATTTCATCATTGATATATAAACTATCAGACTGCGTGGTCGGTAGTAGCGGGTTTCAGTAGGCCTTTAATATTGACTACCTTCTCTAGGTGGGATGCAGTAGAGAGCCTCTCCATCCTCCTCGTCACTGTCAAAGGAGGAGCCCTCAGTCACCCAGCCGGAGGAGGGAGGCTCAATGAAGCTGTGGTTGAACGTGAGCTCCGGGTCATGGTGAGACACTGTGGAGAGCACGACATCAACACGGTGGGTGGAAGAAAAAAAAAAGACACTTGTGGTCACATGACTAACACGTACCAGTGACACGAGGGAGGCCGGACGACCAATCAGAGATGCACGGGAGGGCGGCGCCGATGTTGGCCAGGACGCTGTAGACGTGATATTTCATGCGTACTGACAGTCCTCCGTCAGACACACCCGTTCTGTGGAGCAACAAGGTTATTATGGGATGGCTATAGTTGCACACCTGAGTCACCACTACTATTTAAGTACACATAAATACACAAGTAACACTTAGGATCGCGAAGGTCCTACTGGGCACCGTTTCATTTAAAGGGGAACATTATCACTATTTCAAAAGGGTTAAAAACAATAAAAATCAGTTCCCAGTGTATTTTTTGAAGTTTTTTTCAAAATGTTACCGGTCTCGGAATATCCCTAAATAAAGCTTTAAAGTGCCTTATTTTCGGCTCTCTGCGAAGACACTGGCCATTTCCCTGTGACGTCACACAGTGCTGCCAATGTAAACAAACAATGGGAATACCACAGCAAGATATAGCGACATTAGCTCGGATTCAAACTCGGATTTCAGCGACTTAAGCGATTCAACAGATTACGCATGTATTGAAACAGATGGTTGGAGTATGAAAGTATTGAAGAAGAAACTGAAGCTATTGAGCGAATAGCTATTGACGCTATTCATAGCCATAGCATGGCCGAATAGCTGCGTTAGCATCGCCGGTAAAATGTGCGGACCAAACGATCAGGACTTTCGCATCTTTTGACATTGGAGCAACTTAAAGCCGTCGATTGGTAAGTGTTTGTTTTGCATTAAATGTGGGTGGAAGGAAACGTAATATAATTGCAAATCATCTACAGGTTATCCATACATCTCTGTGCCATGTCTGCTTTAGCACCGCCGGTAAATAGCATGTTAGCATCGATTAGCGTAGCATGTTAGCATCGATTAGCTGGCAGTCAAAATCAACAAAACTCACCTTTTTGATTTCGTTGACTATCGTTGCAAATGCATCTGCAGGTTATCCATACATCTCTGTGCCATGTCTGCCTTAGCATCGCCGGTCAAATGTGGAGACACTCTGGCACATTCTGGCGGCAGACACTTTGGCATCTTCGGGCCAGTGGTGCAACTTGAATCCCTCCCTGTTAGTGTTGTTACACCCTCCGACAACACACCGTCGAGGCATGATGTCTCCAAGGTTCCAAAAAATAGTCAAAAAAACGGAAAATAACAGAGCTGAGACCCGGTGTTTGTAATGTGTTGAAAATGAAACTGGTGGGTGTGTTACCTCGGCGACATCACATTCTGACGTCATCGCCTCCAGCTCGGTAAACAGAAAGGCGTTTAATTCGCCAAAATTCACCCATTTAGAATTCGGAAATCGGTTAAAAAAATACATTTTCTTTTTTCTGCACCATCAAGGTATATATTGACGCTTACATAGGTCTGGTGATAATGTTCCCCTTTAAAATCCAATGATGATGATCCGTGCATTTTGGCAATCACCCCAGCAGCACTGAGAGCAGACTCAGCAATACTGCCTCCAGGCAATGTTGCAATTTTCAATGCTAACAAAGCAATTGACTCAAAAAAAAAGCAAAGTGAGACTCCACTTTTCCCCAAAATGCGCTACTCGATGCTAAATGACAGAATAATTGTATCTAAGTTATGACAAAACTTTGTGTTTCGATGAGTTCCCGGCGAGCAGACAAAAGCTGTCTTTCATCGTACCAATCAAAAGGCTTGTAAAACTCCACTGTGTAGGATGGGGAGCGACATGAAAGTGTCGGGTTATTTGGTCTATTGTAATACACAGGAAGATTTTGTCTTGACCCGAGATCTACAAAGCGGAGAGAAAGCAGGACCTGACCCCCCTCCAGGTACCTTTTCTTTGAACTGTTTTGTAACCAAAGGCGACGGCTGTTTATGACCCCGCCTTCTTTTAGAAACAGCTGTTGCCATGTAATTGTCACGGCTATGGATTATGTTTTGTTTTTGTCATGTTTGGTCATGTTATGTTTTGTTTTTTGGACATTCAGTTCTGTTTTTGCACTTCCTGGTTTGTTTTCGTCTCCATGCCAACCCATTGATTTTCACCTTGCCCTCAAGTCGCGCCCCTGTCCTCAGCCCTCACACCTGTTACTAATCATTATCATAGTCATTATTTAAGCCATTCTGTTTCTGTCCTCGTCCTGGCAACTTTACCTTACCTTCTGATACCTTAACCACATTTCCATGTATCGACCTTCATGCCTTGCTGTTCGTTTTCCGACCACGCCACGTAAGTTTTTGTATTTATGCCTCAGTGCAAGTTTTTGGTTTATTATTCATGCCACAGCGCAAGTGTTTTTGTTTGACGTTTTTAGTTTACAGCCTTTATTCTAGTCATTTGTTTCTGTAACCAAGTATTTGTTCTCCGCCAGAGGCTTGTAAATGGTAAATATAATGTTTGATGGATGAAACGTGCTCATGAAATACATAACCGTATTTGAATTGTATTGTATATGATCAACATGAGTTTATAAATGGTTGATATTTATTATTATTATTATTATTATTATGATTTATTATTAAGGGCATTGATTTTGGTACGAAAATGATGCACTGCATTCCTGCTTTCGGATTTATTACCTTACTAACTGATTGACCAAAAACTAACTAACCAACTAAGAACCAGCCGCCAAATAATAACAACTACTGCTGCTGTTCTCCTGCTTGGAAAATAAATAAACGAAAAATATACAAATTGGAAATCTTGAGTAATAATCTGTTACTTGGTTGCCCTTTCCATGGGGAAAACGGAACACACACAAAAGTACCAATCGGTACCGGCATCAATTCCCAGGTACCGTATTGGTTCAAATGTGAATGATACCCATTCCTATTATTATGTATGAATAGAATATTTAATATAACTTTGCATTGGCTGTTTGTGGTCTATTCTTTAGCCATATTAGCAATACACAACTACAGACTAATAACCCTAAAAAATAATTACATTTTTATTATCAGAAATATTTTTCTTTGTTGATTTGCCAGGAAAACTTGAACGGTTCTTCAAAACCGTAATTCCGCAAAGAACCATGTATAGGTTGCCATGGTTACCGCACGTGAGGTCCTACCACCATGTGACTTCTCCCAGCCTATCAGCGCATCATTTAGACTGAACATGTCAATTTGATCCAGACCTGTCTTTTTCATCAGCGGGACCGCCTCCACAACACAGACAGCAGCACAGGACAGCGAGGAGCAGCAGGAGCAGAGGAACCAACAGGCCTGCCAGGAGAGCGCCTCGACCACCTAACACGCACATTTAAACAATACGCATGTCTGTCATGTACAAATGGAAGCATAAGATGCATGGCGGGGGACATACTATTGGGGCAGACACCAGTCACTGGGTGGCAGCCCACCTCTTCGCCACAGTCGCAGGCGGAGGAGCAGTTGAGGCCAAACTGCAGGGCGGAGCAACTGTTGTTACAACTGAAACGGATGAGGCAAAGAAAGAATGATGTCATTTTCACCGCAGCATATAAAAAGGGCTTCTATATTTAATATCTGACTCATGCATGGCATAAAACAGGGGTGTCAAACTCAAATACAGAGTGGGTCAAAATTTAAAACTGAACAAAACTGCAGGCCAAGGTTGAACAAATTAACCTTTAAATAGGGACCCAAACAAGTTTTGCAATGAATATCGAACAAGCAAGGCTTAAATAGGGCAGCATGGTGGGACAGGGGGTTAGTGCATCTGCCTCACAATACGAAGGTACTGAGTAATCTTGGGTTCAATCCCGGGCTCGGGATCTTTCTGTGTGGAGTTTGCATGTTCTCCCCGTGACTGCGTGGGTTCCCTCCCATGGAACAGGCAGAGCTTATATAATGTAATAGTGCAAAATCAACTTTCAAAAAACAAATGAAAAAACATCGGTGGTGTATTAACTAAAACATAATTTAAAAAATTAATGCCTCTTTTCTATTTGCAGCCTTCTGAGGTAAATATCAACATTACATTTTTCCGCAGGCTAATAAATTCGAAAATAAAATAAAAATTAGGTGGGCGGGGTTTGTTAGTGTTAGTGCTGCAAGAGGTCCTGGGTATTTGTTCTGTTGTGTTTATGTTGTGTTACGGTGCGGGTGTTCTCCCGAAATGTGTTTTGTCATTCTTGTTTGGTGTGGGTTCACAGTGTGGCGCATATTTGTAGCAATGTTAAAGTTGTTTATACGGCCACCCTCAGTGTGACCTGTATGGCTGTTGACCAAGTATGTGTGTGTGAAAGCCGCATATCAGGGACGGCGTGGCGCAGTGGGAGAGTGGCCGTGCGCAACCCGAGGATCCCTGGTTCAAATCCCACCTAGTACCAACCTCGTCACGTCCGTTGTGTCCTGAGCAAGACACTTCACCCTTGCTCCTGATGGGTGCTGGTTGGCGCCTTGCATGGCAGCTCCCTCCATCAGTGTGTGAATGTGTGTGTGAATGGTTAAATGTGGAAGTAGTGTCAAAGCGCTTTGAGTACCTTGAAGGTAGAAAAGCGCTATACAAGTACAACCCATTTATCATTTATATATTATGTGACTTGGCCAGCACGCTGTTTATATGGAGGAAAAGAGGATGTGACGGCATGTTGTAGAGGACAGTGCCTTTAAGGCACGCTCCCAATATTGTTGTCCGGGTGGAAATCGGGAGAATGGTTGCCAAGGGAGATTTTCGGGAAGGGCACTAAACTTCGGGAGTCTCCCGGGAAAATCGGGAGGGTTGGCAAGTATGAGTATTAGCGGTGAATGTGGTGTTACTGGCGGGCCAACTCTAATGTTAATTTGATATTGCCTCAAGGGCCAAATTAAATTAAACGGCAGGCCAAATTTGGCCCGCGGGCCAGAGTTTGACACCCATGGTATAAAAGCATTCTTATATTGGCGACAAAGTATATAACGACTAATAAAAGGCGGGACATTCCAATAAAAGGTTTGCAATGAGCGCTGGTACTCAATTACAACATGTCAAAGCAACAAATACAAATGCATGGTGTGTATTAGGGTTGTCCCGATACCAATATTTTGGTATTTTGATACTTTTCTAAATAAAGGGGACCACACAAAAACTGACATTGTTGGCTTTATTTTTGTTACGGCGCACACCCAGTCTGCTTCTCCCTCTTTTGCGGGAGCACCTAGAGCAGGGGTCACCAACATTTTTGAAACCAAGAGCTATTCTTGGGTACTGATTAATGCGAAGGGCTACCAGTTTGATACACACTTAAATAAATTGTATTTCTGTATGTCATTCTGTCGTACATTTTTTTTTCCTTTTACGAAAGGTTTTTTGTAGAGAATAAATGATGGACAAAACTTAATTGAACGGTTTAAAAGACGAGAAAACACGTAAAAAAAGAAAATTAAATTTTGAAACATAGTTTATCTTCAATTTCGACTCTTTGAAATTCTAAATTCTACTGAAAAAAAGAAGAGAAAAACTAGCTAATTTGAATCATTTTGAAAAAAAATTCAAAAATAAATTTATCGAACATCATTAGTAATTTTTCCTGATTAAGATTAATTTTAGTATTTTGATGACATGTTTTAAATAGGTTAATATCCAATCTGCACTTTGTTAGAATATATAACAAATTGGACCGAGCTATATTTCTAACAAAGCTTTATATGGAGGTTATTGATTATGAGCAGTGAAATATTGGTTCCACTCCTCCTCAGTGGCTCTCCAGATTGGTGCTGAGTGTGCAAGAACTGGACCCTGCCATCATGCACATCAATTCAAGGTAATATATGGGAGAGGTGTGCCTGGTACGCATACCAAGTCAGACTTCCTGGAACCGTGCCTATGATGCGATGAGGATGACTGGCCTGATGATGTCATCATCATAAAGCCCAAAACTGCTAAGTCTTTTCCAAGCTCTATAGCAGGGGTGTTCAATTTGGCCCGCAATACTTTGTGAATTTAATAAGGAATCTGGCCACAAGGAGTGGTTTGTGCAGCCCTTTGAGACACTAGTGAAGTGAAGTCAAGTGAATTATATTTATATAGCGCTTTTCTCTAGTGACTCAAAGCGCTTTACATAGTGAAACCCAATATATAAGTTACATTTAAACCAGTGTGGGTGGCACTGGGAGCACGTGGGTTAAGTGTCTTGCCCAAGGACACAACGGCAGTGACTAGGATGGCGGAAGCGGGAATCGAACCTGCAACCCTCAAGTTGCTGGCACGGCCACTCTACCAACCGAGCTATACCGCCCCAGTGATTTAGGGATATATAAATAAACATTGATTGATTGATTTTACAAGTCGATCTATATGCTCGGAATTGATCACCGTCTTGAGTTCAACATGAGTCATTTGGTCCAATGACCAATTATCATGCTTTGAATGAAACATTTACATGTACGGCCCAATGCAAACAACCTTCCCTAGTCATGGCGAAGAAAGAAAAAACGAACCAACAAAAAATACCAACAGACATGGTCACTAATAACACAATATAACAGAATAAGTAGATATTATTTAACAAAAAAAAACTTCCATGCACCATTAAAAAAACTTCAGAATTAAAACATCACGGAAGTAGACAAGGTAGGTGTCCAACTTTCGCATACCGTATTTTCTGGACCATAGGGCGCACCGGATTATAAGGCGTACTGCCGAGGAATGGGTCCATCCCAGTCTTTTTCTTGTGGTCTACATAGCATGTAATGGCGGTTCTTTGGTCAAAATGTTGCATAGATGATGTTTTACTGATTATCTTCAAGCCGCTTTCTGACAGTCGTTTCAGGATGCGACGATTTGTGGGCGGTCTTATTTACGTGGCTAACCTTCGACAGCGTCTTTCCTACGTTTAATGAAATCCAGACTTTACTTCAATCAATAACGGAGCAGCATCTTCTCATCCGGAATGCGTCCCGTGGAAAACCGTCCGACCGGAACTATCTAATAACTAAAGTTCCTTGGGTGAATAATGACAACTCACTACACCGGTATGTTTTAGCGCTTTCATGATGAGTTTACTGACAAATATAAGTTAGAACTGTACACTACTTTATATTAGAAATGGCAACAGCGGAGGATGAATGTCCCATAACTATAAGATAAAGAAAAAGAAGAAGCTTATCGACTACGGTGTTGTCACCGACTACAAAGGCGAATGCGCGCAAATTGTCAGGACTTATGCATACCCCAAATACAGATCAGCAGGTACCAGAAGGTAAGAAAAGGTGCTTTTGCATAATATTGCAAAACAAAGCGCCAGATAATGTCTTACCTTACACTCACACCATAATAATACTACTATGTTGAAGCAGAGTACAATCCATCAAGCGCTCCGGCTTCATAGCTTACCAAAGTCATACTGAAACATTTTGATAGAATTTTGAGCGCCATGTGTAATGTTCTATATTTCTAATGGAACTTATAACATTTTGGTGTTGTTTACTTGAGTCATATTGCAGTCTACGCGTATCTCTTATGTGTGACTGCCATCATATTGCAGTCTACACATATCTCTTATGTGTGACTGCCATCTGCCGGTCCCCCCGTCCCAACCCGGACTGTAAATAATGTAAATAATTCAATGTATATACTCTGATGATTAACTTGTGTGACGACTGTATTATGCTTAAAGTATATATTTGTACTATGAATGGATTTACGTGGACCAGATTAAAAAAAGTTGGAAAACGTATTCGGATGTTACCATTTAGTGGTCAATTGTACGGAATATGTACTGTACCGTGCAACCTACAAATAAAAGTTTCAATCAATCAATCAAACACTCGTCATTTCACCATTTATCAAATAGAATACCTTCGAGGTCGGTAAGTGCAACCAGAATTTTTCCATACATTGGGCGCACCAGGTTATAAGGCGCATTGTCGAGTTTTGCGAAAATGTAAGAATTTAAGTGTGCATTAAAGTACGAAAAACACGGTGTATGCTCTGGATGTATCACCGTCTTGTAGTCAACATGAGTCATTTGATGACCAATTATCATGTTTTTCAATGAAACCAAGCATTAACATATACGACCCAATGCACACAACCTTCCCTAGTAATGGTGAAAAAAAAAAAATAATCCAACCGACGAAAAATTGCAACAGACATGGTCACATAACACAATATAACACAATATGTAGGTATTCTAATTAACGTCCATGCACCATAAAAATTTTTTGAATTAAAAAGACTTAATGGAGGTTGTCACAGAAGTAAACAAGATAGGAGTCCAACTTTCACATACTCTCTTAATAGCCAATTATATTACTTAATAATTGTATATTCATTATATTTATACAATATGTGCACCTATTATAAAAAATAAATATATATCTTTATATATACACATATATACAGTTTTGGCCCTCGGACACATTTTTAAAGCCCAATGCGGACCCCAGGGAAAAAAAAGTTTCATCATCTGCACGGCACTGACACTGCTCACCTCTCTCCCTGAAAGCCCGGCTGACAGACGCACTTTCCTGTCACGTGATGGCAGTTGCCGTGGAAACAGGGGCTGCACAGGAAGCGGCAGGCGTCTCCGTACGTCCTGTCAGGGCAGGCCTGCTCACACCTGGCAAGCGAGAACACCGTGACTCACTTCAATGAATGAAAAGGAATGGAACTATAACCTCATGTAGGGCTGCACGTTCAATGTCATACAGATAATTATCAGGAATTATGATGTCATACATTGCAAAAATTGCTCTGATCACAAATTCATTTTTAAAAATCCAATGAAGTGAGATTACCCGAACAGGGCTGTAACTCTATAAAAAAAACTCAAAAAAACGCTGTGCAAAAATGCGCTAGTTCGACGCTAATATGCATTGGCTTTGCTATTGACATGCTACTGGTTAGCATTAGCCATTTTATATGGCAATTTTAACATCTCCAAATTTGTTTAAAAAAAAAGCTAAAACTACGATGCATGTTACAATTAAACAGCTGGTGCTTAAATAGTACAATACTTACAGTATCAACACTTTTTAGGGGGCAAATATGAGGATTTATGACGTCATACTTTGGAAAAATTGCTCAGATCCCTACTTTTTTTTTTTTTATCCAATGAAGCGAGATTACCCGAACAGTGCTGTAGCTCTACAAAAAACGCTCAGCAAAAATGCGCTAGTTTGACGCTAATATGCATTGGCTTTGCTATTGACGTGCTACTGATTAGCATTAGCCATTTTACAAGGCGATTTTAACATCTCTAAATTTGTTTAAAAAAAAACCTAAAACGACGATGCACGTTCCAATTAAATAGTACAATACTTACAGTATTAACACTTTTTGGGGCGCTAATATGAGGATTTATGACGTCATACATTGAAAAAATTGCTCGGATCCCAAATGTTTTATTCTTTTTAATCCAATTAAGCGAGATAACCCGAACAGTGTTGTTGCTGTAAAAAATACTCAAAAAATGCTCTGCAAAAATGCGCTAGTTTGACGCTAATATGCATTGGCTTTGCTATTGACATGCTACTGATTAGCATTAGCCATTTTACATGGCGATTTTAACATCTCCAAATTTGTTTAAAAAAACTAAAACTACGATGCATGTTATAATTAAACAGCTGGTGCTTAAATAGTACAATACTTACAGTATTAACACTTTTTAGGGGGCAAATATGAGGATTTATGACGTCATACATTGGAAAAATTGCTCTGATGCTTACTTTTTTTTTTTTAATCCAATGTAGCTCTATAAAAAAACTCAAAAAACGCTCAGCAAAAATGCGCTAGTTTGACGCTAATATGCATTGGCTTTGCTATTGACATGCTAATGATTAGCATTAGCCATTTTACATGGCGATTTTAACATCTCCAAATTTGTTTAAAAAAACCTAAAACGACGATGCACGACTTTTTGGGGCGCTAATATGAGGCTTTATGACGTCATACTTTGAAAAAATTGCTCTGATCGCAAATGTTTTCTTCTTTTTAATCCAATGAAGCGAAATAACCCGAATAGTGTTGTAGCTGTAAAAAATACTCCAAAAATGCTCTGCAAAAATGCGCTAGTTTGACGCTAATATGCATTGGCTTTGCTATTGACATGCTACTGGTTAGCATTAGCCATTTTACATGGCGATTTTAACATCTCAAAAATTTGTCCCAAAAAAAAAAAACAAAAAAAAAACTACAACTACGATGCACGTTCCAATTAAACAGCTGTTGCTTAAATAGTACAACACTTATAGTATTAACCCTTTTTAGGGCGCCACGAAGATTGAACTGACTAGTAAACACACCATAAAGTTTACACTATCTGACATTTTGGACTTGTTACTGTAATGGAAAATGATTGTCGTACTCGCAAATCTTATAATAAAACCAGTTACAACAACCGGACATAATCAGCTATTTTTTAAATGTTGCAAAAAAAAAAACAACAATTGATATTTATTAACGCGAACAAACGCACCTAAAATCGATACCAGCAAGTACCGGTATCGATTCCCAGGTACCGGGTATCGGTGCTGTACTGGTTCCGATGTGAACAACACCCATCAGTAGTGCTGTTATTTACACAAAGTGATGTGAGAAAAATTACGGGAGGGGGCAATAAAATAATCAAACTTCAACACATCAAACTTATCAACCAGCTGAAAACACCAACATCGCTTTGACCGTGTTTTGAAATGTTGTCGAGTCGTTTTGATCATGTGGCGCCACCTGCTGGTTGTGGCTCTAAAAAACCCGTAAGTAAATTAGAAGGCACACAAACCTGGATCCTGTCCATCCTGGATCACATCGCCAACATTTGCCGCTTTTTGGATCGCAGGTCTCGTTGTTTCTGCAGCGCGGGCAGGGCTCTTGGCAGCCGTCGCCATAGTAACCGGACGGGCACGGGCGGTCGCATTGCGTGCCATTCCAGCCGGTCTGGCAGGCCGTGCAGGCGCCGTCGGTGGAGGAGCAGGGCCGGTTGTCTTTACAGTGTCCACAACTGAAGAGGCCAGGGCAAAAGTTGTCATTGCTAATAATGTGTGTTAGCATCACATGATAACGTGTGTGAGCATTGCATGAGAATGTGTTAGCATCGCATGATAAGGCGTGTGTTAGCATCACATGATGACATGTGTTAGCATTGCATAATAACATGCGTTAGCATCGAATGATAACGTGTGTTAGCATCACATGATGACAAGTGTTAGCATCACATAATAAAATGTGTTAGCATCAGATGATGTCATGTGTTAACATCACATGATGACATGTGTTAGCATCAGATGATGTCATGTGTTAACATCACATGATGACATGTGTTAGCATCACATGATGACGTGTTAGCATCACATGATGACATGTGTTAGCATCACATGATGCCATGTGTTAGCATCACATGATGACATGTGTTAGCATCAGATGATGACATGTTGTAACATCACATGACGTGTTAGCATCACATGATGATATGTGTTAGCATCACAGGATGACGTGTTAGCATCACAGGATGACGTGTTAGCATCACATGATGACATGTTAGCATCACATGATGACATGTGATGCTAACACATGATGGCATGTGTTAGCATCACATTATGACATGTGTTAGCATCGCATGATGACATGTGTTAGCATCGCATGATGACATGTGTTAGCATCGCATGATGACATGTGTTAGCATCGCATGATGACATGTGTTAGCATCGCATGATGACATGTGTTAGCATCACATGACGTGGTAGCATTACATGATGACATGCGTTAGCATCGCATGATGACATGTGTTAGCATCGCATGATGACATGTGGTAACATCGCATGATGACATGTGTTAGCATCACATGACATGTGTTAGCATCACATGATGACATGTGCTAGCATCACATGATGACATGTGCTAGCATCGCATGATGACATGTGCTAGCATCGCATGATGACATGTGTTAGCATCGCATGATGACATGTGGTAACATCGCATGATGACATGTGTTAGCATCATATGATGACATGTGGTAGCATCACATGATGACATGTGGTAGCATCACATGATGACATGTGTTAGCATCGCATGATGACATGTGTTAGCATCACATGATGACATGTGTTAGCATCACATGATGACGTGTTAGCATCACATGATGACGTGTTAGCATCGCATGATGACATGTGTTAGCATCGCATGATGACATGTGTTAGCATCGCATGATGACATGTGTTAGCATCCAATGATGACATGTGTTAGCATCGCATGATGACATGTGTTAGCATCGCATGATGACATGTGTTAGCATCGCATGATGACATGTGTTAGCATCGCATGATGACATGTGTTAGCATCGCATGATGACATGTGTTAGCATCGCA
>NC_084623.1:52148876-52248876 GCF_033978795.1 Nerophis ophidion | reverse complement strand
AAATACCCAGAGCCCCTTGCATCACTAACTTTTCCGAGACGCTACAATATACACCCCCGCTACCACCAAACCCCGCCCCAACTCAAACCCGCCGCCGAAAAGAGGCATTCAATTTGTATTTTTATTTTATTTGATATGCCATTGATATTTTTTAATTATCATTATTTTAAACTGGATTTTGCATGTCACTATAAAGTTATATAAGCCTTGCTTGGTCAATATTCAATGCAAAACTTTTTTGGGTCCCTATTCAATCAATCAATCAATGTTTACTTATATAGCCCTAAATCACCAGTGTCTCAAAGGGCTGCACAAACCACTACGACATCCTCGGTAGGCCCACATAAGGGCAAGGAAAACTCACACCCAGTGGGACGTCGGTGATAATGATGACTATGAGAACCTTGGAGAGGAGGAAAGCAATGGATGTCGAGCGGGTCTAACATGATACTGTGAAAGTTCAATCCATAATGGATCCACACAGTCGCGAGAGTCCAGTCCAAAGCGGATCCAACACAGCAGCGAGAGTCCCGTTCACAGCGGAGCCAGCAGGAAAACATCCCAAGCGGAGGCGGATCAGCAGCGCAGAGATGTCCCCAGCCGATACACAGGCAAGCAGTACATGGCCACCGGATCGGACCGGACCCCCTCCACAAGGTAGAGTGGGACATAGGAGAAAAAGAAAAGAAACGGCAGATCAACTGGTCTAGAAAGGAGGTCTATTTAAAGGCTAGAGTATACAAATGAGTTTTAAGGTGAGACTTAAATGCTTCTACTGAGGTGGCATCTCGAACTGTTACCGGGAGGGCATTCCAGAGTACTGGAGCCCGAACGGAAAACGCTCTATAGCCCGCAGACTTTTTTTGGGCTTTGGGAATCACTAATAAGCCGGAGTCCTTTGAACGCAAGATAGGATGGACCATGTAGTATTTTATACGTAAGTAGTAAAACCTTAATGTCACATCTTAAGTGCACAGGAAGCCAGTGCAGGCGTAATGTGATCAAACTTTCTTGTTCTTGTCAAAAGTCTAGCAGCCGCATTTTGTACCAACTGTAATCTTTTAATGCTAGAAATGGGGAGACCCGAAAATAATACGTTACAGTAGTCGAGGCGAGACGTAACAAACGCATGGATACTATTAAAGGATTAATTTGTTCAACCTCGGCCCGCGGCTTTGTTCAGTTTTAAATTTTGGCCCACTCTGTATTGGAGTTTGACACCCCTGATCTAATATGTTGTCTTTGTAGCATATTCAACTGAATATGGGTTGAAAAGGATTTGCAAATCATTGTATTCTGTTTATATTTACATCTAACACAATTTCCCAACTCATATGGAAACGGGGTTTGTACGTATCAAGTGTTCATTCAAGGCTAAGGCAAAATATCGAGATATATATCGTGTATCGCGATATGGCCTGAAAATATCGAGATATTAAAAAAAGGCCGTATCGCCCAGCCCTACTCCTGATGTATGTTATAGCATCGCAAGACTCACGTATCGTGCACTCTTTTCCAACCTGAAGCCAGCCGGGGCAGCAGACCAGGGCGGAGGGGTCCCTGGGTGGATGTTTAGAAAAAAAGAAGTGTTAAGATAAAGAGTGAAGAAGAGGACTTGTCTAGAAGGTGAACATACCTGGGGTTGTGGCACACGTTCCTCCCAGCAGCATCCAGTGTGTGTGAGCAGGACAGCCAACAGCAGCACAAAGCGGTCAAAACTCCGAGAAGATGCTTCATCTTCTGCAAATATCTCGCCGTGTCCACTTTGGGAGTGCAATTTGCTCTGGACTTCTTATTTTCTTGCAAGTTTCTGTTTCCCGAGAGGGAGAGAGAGCCTCATTCTGTCCCTCTCCGGCGAGTCGCTTTGTGGCAGTAATGCAAGGGTCGCAGCCACAGGGTTTCCTCTTCCCATTTCCTGGGGAAACTGAAGGAACTTCCTTCTATTCAGCCAGAAAGGGGCTTTTTAAAGATGGGCTCGCACACATCGTACTGTACACACACACACACACACACACACACACACACACACACACACACACACACACACACACACGTGTCTCCTCCAGGAGATGATGATGATGATGATGAAGACAGCCTTATTAGGATGTGAAAAATGCCTTGAAAGTGTGTTGTTTTGAACAGAAAGTAGTGCACAACAATAACTCATAAGTTGGGATGGGTTCTGAATTTGGTACTTTTTTGGTACCGAGTCGCGTAAAACCCAATGGCGCCATGTCTCGATACCTGGGTTGTGCATGTTGCTGACCCAAACCACCCCTCGATCAAGGCGCAGCTCTAGAGCCGCATGTCACTATTTAGCGCCGCCATAATGGCTCCCTGGAGGTTTTTCAAAAATGTATGAAAATGAGAAAAAATGGGGGAGGAAATATATTTTTTGTTTTAATATGGTTTCTGTAGGAGGACAAACATGACACAAACCCTTTGTAATTGTTAAAAATCCCACTCTCTATCTGGTCCTTACGGGCACCAGGTAGCCCGTAAGGACCAGATGAGTCGCCCGCTGGCCTGTTCTAAAAATAGCTCAAATAGCAGCACTTACCAGTGAGCTGCCCCTATTTTTTTAAATGTTATTTATTTATTAGCAAGCTGGTCTCGCTTTGCTCGACATTTTTAATTCTAAGAGAGAAAAAACTCAAATAGAATTTGAAAATCCAAGAAAATATTTTAAAGACTTGGTCTTCACTTGTTTAAATAAATTCATTTATTTTTTTCCTTTGCTTTTTATAACTTTCAGAAAGACAATTTTAGAGAAAAAATACAACCTCAAAAATGATTTTAGGATTTTTAAACACATATACCTTTTTACCTTTTAAATTCCTTACTCTTCTTTCCTGACAATTTAAATCAATGTTCAAGTAAATTTATTTTTTTTATTGTAAAGAATAATAAATACATTTTAATTTCATTCTTAATTTTAGATTCTGTTTTTTCGACAAAGAATATTTGTGAAATGTTTCTTAAAACTTATAATGATTAAAATTCAAAAAAAAAATTCTGGCAAATCTAGAAAATCTTTAAAATCAAATTTAAATCTTATTTCAAAGTCTTTTGAATTTCTTTTAAAATTTTTGTTCTGGAAAATCTAGAAGAAATAATGATTTGTCTTTGTTAGAAATATAGCTTGGTCCAATTTGTTATATATTCTAACAAACTGCAGATTGGATTTTAACCTATTTAAAACATGTCATCAAAATTCTAAAATTAATCTTAATCAGGAAAAATTACTAATGATGTTCAATAAATTATTTTTTGAATTTTTTCAAAAAGATTCGAAGCTAGTTTTTCTCTTTTTTTCGATTGAATTTAGAATTTAAATCTTTTTTTTCCTGTTTTCTCCTCTTTTAAACCGTTCAATTAAGTGTTTTTTTTCATCATTTATTCTCTACAAAAAAAAACTTCCATAAAAGGAAAAAAAATGTACGACAGAAAGAAAGACAGAAATACACATTTTTATATATATATATATATATATATATATATATATATATATATATATATATATATATGTACATATATGTGTACATAGGTAAATTGAGCAAATTGGCTATTTCTGACCATTTATTCAAGTGTGTATCAAACTGGTAGCCCTTCGCATTGATCAGTACCCAAGAAGTAGCTCTTGGTTTCAAAAAGGTTGGTGACCCCTGCTCTATTACGAACATGCTTCACTGATGAGAGTATTTGGCAAGCGCCATTTTGTCCTACTAATTTCAGCGGTCCTTGAACGCACCATAGTTTTTTTACATGTGCGACTTTCTCCAACGCTGCCACAGGAAGACGTGTTTCATGCCACTGCTTCTTTGTCTCTGTCACACAGCGGTGAGGGATGTCTTGTTTTTATTTATTTTATTTAGCCTTTATTTAACCAGGTAAAAAATCCTATTGAGATCAAAGATCTCTTTTCCAAGGGAGACCTGGCCAAGTGTCAGCCTTGCCCCTGACAGTTTGTCTATGTTGTAGTTTTTTCCTCTGCATTTGTCTGTTTCCTGTATTTAGTATTTCCTGTCTTTTAGTTCCTGTCAAGTGCTCTTAATTTGTCAGCTTCCTGTCTTGTTCCCTGAGTGCTGTGTTCCTCCTCAGTGTGTTTAGTATTTCCTGTCTAGTGCTCTTATTTTGTCAGCTTCCTGTCTTGTTCCCTGAGTGCTGTGTTCCCCCTCAGCTGCGGCTGATTGGCATCTGGCCACACCTGTTGCCAATCAGCCGGCTCCTATTTGTACCTCCTTTGTCTTGTGTCATTTGCTGGATCATTGTATTGTCGTTGCCTCATGTCACTCTTGTGTCTTTGCTACCTGTCGTGTCTGGCATCATTTCAGCTATTACCTGTCGTGATACATCTTGTCCTGGTCGTCGTAGCGGTAAGCTTTTTTTGTTAGCCATAGCTATTTCCAGTTTTTCTGTTTGTTATCCTCTAGCTTCCATGCTAAAGTTCCTTTTTGTTTTTCTAGCTCCAAATGCTAGCTCTCTTAGTTTGTTATTCCGCCCACGTGCGTGCTTTTTGTTTGTTCTTGTTCTATTATTTAAATTAAATCATGTTTTCCCATTCAATGCCTGCCTCCTTCTCTGCATCATGGGGTTCATCAACAAATAACCCTGACACCAAGAGGGCAGCAGCAAGGATACATTAAAAACAGTAAACAACACATAAAACATCACATTTACAACATCAAAACTTGCTTGGTTTATGGGGTTTGGTGGTAGCGGGGGGTGTATATTGTAGCGTCCCGGAAGAGTTATTGCTGCAAAGGGTTCTGGGTAGTTGTTCTGTTGTGTTACGGTGCGGATTTTCTCCCGGAGTGTGTTTGTCATTCTTGTTTGATGTGGGTTCAACCCCGCCTCCCCCCAACCCAATGTTATTTTATTTTAAAATTTCTTAGGCCCCTCCTATGAGTGGTGAGCCCATTGGAGGGGGGACCCACGTTGCCATTGGGACAGGCCCGGCCACCAGGCGCTCGCCATCGTGCCCCAACTCCGGGCCTGGCTCCAGAGGGGGGACCCGGTGACCCGCGTCTGGGCGAGGGAAATCTGAGTCCATTTTGTTGTATATCCATAGAAGTCTTGGAGCTGCTCTTTGACCGGGAGGAACTCAAAGTAAAGCCGCTGCTCCTCCACATAGAGAGGAGCCAGATGAGGTGGTTCGGGCATCTGCTCAGGATGCCACCCGAACGCCTCCCTAGGGAGGTGTTTAGGGCACTTCCGACCGGTAAGAGGCCACGGGGCAGACCCAGGACACGTTGGGAAGACTATGTCTGCCGGCTGGCCTGGGAACGCCTCGGGATACCCCGGGAAGAGCTAGACGAAGTGGCTGGGGAGAGGAAAGTCTGGGCTTCCCTGCTTAGGCTGCTGCCCCCGCGACCTGACTTCGGATAAGCGGAAGAAGTTGGATGGATGTATTTATTAGTCCGTGGAAAAAGTTAATGTTGATATCTACCTCAGAAGGCTGCAAATAGAAAAGAGGCATTACATTTTTTATTTAAATTTTATGTACGGTAATATACCATTGATGTTTTTTCGTTTGTTTTTTGAAAGTTGATTTTGCACTATGAAGTTATATAAGCGTTGCTTGTTCCATATTCAGTGTTGAAGCAAATCAGAGTAGCAAACTGAGCAATAAAAAATATTTTATTCATGCACTTTCTCTTGCTACTTCAAGGCTTGAATGTTTGATTCATTCATTATTGTTATGTTATTTTCAAATGTAATATTAGCCTGTGGACAAATGTTATTCTGATATTGACCTCAGAAGGCTGCAAATAGAAAAGAGGTATTCAATTTGTATTTAAATTCTATTTGATATGCCATTGATATTTTTTTATTATTATTATTATAATTTGAAACTGGATTTTGCATGTCATTATAATGTTATATAAGCCTTGCTTGTTCAATATTCAATGCAAAACTTGTTTGGGTCCCTATTGAAAGGTTAATTTGTTCAACCTTGACCCGCGGCTTTGTTCAGTTTTAAATTTTGGCCCAATCCGTATTTGAGTTTGACACCCCCGCTGTAAATAAAAGCTGAAAGTCTACATATTGATAAATTTATTCCCAGCCCATTATGGAGTTGCGTGAAGGTCAAATTATAGTAAGAAAACGAGTCTAACAGCAGGTCTCAGGATCACACAAAAACATGCCTCATTTTTTTTTGGGACACATTTGCATCCGTCTTTATTTTTTGTTGTCATAAACAGAATTCAAGCTTACAAAAATAAACTGCAACAGTACTTTAGGGAGAACTAAATGGATCAAGATCATGTCCCCTCAACCCCTTTCTTAAAACAACAGTGACTGAGCATGTTGTGGCCAACCAAAACTACTTTGGCTCATTTCCCAAATTAAAGAGCCGAGCTAAAAGCAAACAGTATGCAAAATATATCTTAATATATGCACATGGTTATGAGGTCATCCACGTTAAAAATACAAGTTTAGTCAGCCACAACGCTCAGAAAACGCCTTTTTTTTTCCTCATGTAATTATTACTTTCGATACATAATTCGCCTAAATTCAAGCGATAGTTTCAGGCTCATGGGGTTAGTGTGCACGGACTGCTTAAAGAATGCTAACACCTTGTCATCCTTTTTATACCAGGCTTGTGGAAAACCACACATTTGGAATTTTTCATTAATTCGAAGAGTTTGAATTTAATTTCATGGAATTACAATTCTACTTCCGGTTTGCGACCTCAACTCAAATTCGATTCAAATTCATATAATTGCATTCAAAGTTACCATGACAGATTTGTGGTTAAATTGCTATGATTATTTATCGTCGTGGCTTGTGCAGCCCTTTGAGACGCTCGTGATTTAGGGCTATATAAGTAAACATTGATTTAATGATTGAACGATAAAAGGAACAGATGTGCTTTTTTATACAGGTTCACTACTCACTCCCAAATACTTCTGTGTTATTCTTTGGCTTTTAAAAAAATAAAGGATTGATAAATATAGATGATGTATAACTTTTTTCAGTTAAAATAACTACTCTGTAGAAAATTAATTCACATCTGAATTGCGATTGTCATCTGAAATGAGTAAAAATTTCCCAAAAATATTTTTTTTCATAAGAACCGATTTTTAACAAGAATCTGTGCAATTTCGGTAAGAATTGCGCGTGAATGCCACCGCAAAAACGTGCGAGTCGAACTGAAATGCTAACTGTTTGCATGCGCGCTGTTAACAGGTATCAGGTAATAAGTGTAATGACCATACTTGCCAACCTTGAGATCTCCGAATTCGGGAGATAGGGAGGGGGGGCAGGGTTGAGGTGGGCGGGGTTTGGAGGTAGAGTTAGTGCTGCAAGGGATTCTGGGTATTTGTTCTGTTGAGTTTATGTTGTGTTACGGTGTTTCTCCCGAAATGTGTTTGTCATTCGTATTTGTAACAGTGTTAAAGTTGTTTATACGACCACCCTCAGTGATACCTGTATGGCTGTTGACCAAGTATGGCTTGCATTCACTTGTGTGTGTCTGCAAAAGCCGCATTTATAATGTGACGCTGTTTGTATGGAGGAAAAGTGGAATTGACGATAGGTTGTAGAGGGCGCTAAAGGCAGTGCCTTTAAGGCACGCCCCCAATATTGTTGTCCGGGTGGAAATCGGGAGAAATTCGGAAGAATGGTTGCCCCGGGAGATTTTCGGGAGGGGCACTGAAATTCGGGAGTCTCCCGAAAAAATCGGGACGGTTGGCAAGTATGGTAATGACTCAAAGGTGTATTTCTGACAAAAAATTAGCAAAACAAGTTAGCATGATAGCATACCGTGGTTAACATGAGAACAGTTAGCATGTTTCAAGTATGAAGTTGTATGACTCTAGGTTCAACGGTTACAAAATTAACTAAAACATTTTGCATGCTAACATTTGCATGTGTCATACACCAAGTTACATGTCTCTGGTGTAAGCGATTGCGACATTTTCTTAAAAAATTTGCATGTTAATATTAGCATGCTAACGGTTAGCGTGTCACATACCAAGTTTTATTGAACAGTTGGAAAATTTGCAAAAATATAAAGTTAGCATGTGTCACATGCCAATATATAATATGTCTGGGGTTGAGTTGCAAAATTAGCTGAAAAAGTTAGCGTGCTAACATTGGCATGTTAACAGTTAGCATGTGTCATACACCGAGTTATACACTATATTGCCAAAAGTATTTGGCCACCTTTCCAAATAATAAGAATCAGGTGTCCTAATCACTTGGCCCGGTGTATAAAGTCAAGCACTTGGGCATGGAGACTGTTTCTATGAACATTTGTGAAAGGAAGTTGATTTCTGAGATTTCCAGCGTGGAACTGTCATAGGATGCGGCTACCTGTGCAACAAATACAGTCGTGAAATTTCCTCGCTCCTAAATATTCCAAAGTCAACTGTACGCTTTATTATAAGAAAATGGAAGATTTGGGGAACAACAGCAATTCAGCCACCAAGTGGTAGGCCACGCAAACTGACAGAGAGGAGTCAGCGGATGCTGAAGCACATAGTGCAAAGACTTTCTGGAAAGTCAGTTAGTATAGAGCTCCAAACTTCATGTGACCATCCAATTAGCCCACGTGCAGTACGCAGAGAGCTTCATGGAATGGCTTTCCATGGCCGTGCAACTGCATCTAAGCCATACATCAACAAGTCCAATGCAAAGCGTGGGATGCAGTGGTGTAAAGCACGTCGCCACTGGACTCTAGAGCAGTGGAGACGCCTTCTCTGGACTGATGAGTCACGCTTTTTCATCTGGCAATCTGATGGACCAGTCTGGGTTTGGAGGTTGCCAGGAGAATGCTACATTTTGAACGGAATTGTGCCCAGTGTGAAATTTGGGAGAGGAGGAATTATGGTGTGGGGTTGGTTTTCAGGAGTTGGGCTTGGCCCCTTAGTCCCAGGGAAAGGAACTTTGAATGCTCCAGGATACCAAAACATTTTGGACAATTCCATGGGATGGCACTCCAAGTTCATATGTGAGCAAAGTGGTTAGACCAGACCTGGGCAAATTAAGGCCCAGGGGCCATATGCGGCCCGTTGAGCTTTTCAATCTGGCCCGCCGGACATTCCCAAATAATTTTTTTGAGATCTTTAAGATGGAAAGTGGAGCTGCCATTATGATGTGCAGTCATGTTTTCTAACGACCGTAAGTTTTGAACAACACGCTTATGGATGATATACTAGTTACTATGGTAATCTAATTAGTTACTATGATCATCTAATTAGTTACTATGGTAATGTAAGTCACGGCAGCTCAGACGAGGCACCAAGCAGTGTGGGTGGGGAGCGTTTCCACAGACGCGGAAAGAGATTTTCACAACAAAGTTCTAAAGCTTAGTGATGTATCAGATATATCAGATTGTAAGTGGGTTTATTTTGTACCCTTCGCATTCATATTTCACTTTTTTTTGCGTTTCACTTGATTGTAAAAAAAATTGTCGATCGAAAGGGGGTGTGACGTCATATTTTGTCAATATTTAGTTTTTTATCCTTCATAGAAAATTTTTTAATTCCATTATGTTTTTTAAGGCGGTCTGTCAAAAACGCTTTTAGCATTGATTTAGAGATTATTGTGAGGTTTTGTATTAGTGTTCACAAAAATAGATATACCGGCCCCCAAACACATTTTTTTCTCTAAATGTGGCCCCCAAGTCAAAATAATTGCCCAGGCCTGGGTTAGAGTGTCCGCCCTGAGATCGGCAGGTTGTGAGTTCAAACCCCGGCCGAGTCATACCAAAGACTATAAAAATGGGACCCATTACCTCCCTGCTTGGCACTCAGCATCAAGGGTTGGAATTTGGGGTTAAATCGCCAAAAATGATTCCCGGGCGCGGCCACCGCTGCTGCCCACTGCTCCTCTAACCTCCCAGGGGGTTAACAAGGGGATGGGTCAAATGCAGACGACAAATTTCACCACACCTAGTGTGTTTGTGACAATCATTGGTACTTTAAATTTTAACTTGTTTATATGTCAGCAAAGGCAGGCGGCCAAATACTTTTGGCAATATCGTGCATGTCTGCAAGGTGTATGTCTGCGCAATAAACAAAAAGAGTGCAAAATTAGCTGAAAAAGTTAAGACATTTCCATGCAACCAGAAGGAACTTTTCTAACCTGTAACCTGTTTTAATTATTATTATACCAAATAATACATTGCAAAAATCGCTTTGAATCGAAAATTGTGTCGAATCGAGAATCAATTCTGAATCAAATCGTCTCCCCAGGAATCGGAATCTGATTGAATCGTTAGGTTCACACTCCTAATGACTATTGACTTTTTTTTAACTGAATAAAAAAATAATAAAATACAAATCTGAGGGGGATTAAAAAGGCTGAAATGCATAAAAAAAGAAGGTGTTTTGTTTAAAAACACGTTCACACGTGTCTGAACACTTGCATAGTAGGCTTGCAGCAGGCGTGAAGTAAAAGTAGCAAAGGTTGAGGTGAGAGAAACACTTGCAGATTTGTCTTTTTTTTTTTCGTCCCGGTCTCAGGAAGACCTCTGCTGCTGCGGCGGCTCCTCGCTGGCCTCGGAGTCGGCGAGGATCTCCCAGCTGGACGTGGCGTTGCTCATGTGGGCGGGGCTACGGCCGCCGCCCTTCCACGCCAGGAAGCCAAAGCTGCGGCAGAAGACAGAGGCAAGCAGGCCTGAGGTCAGCTTGACGGACGGGGAGGATTAAGACTAAAAATAGCGGACCGGAGCGAATGACAGACGGAAGGATGACGCCCATGCACAGAGACCACTGTTGTCTTATTTGGGCTTAATCATGGTTGGAGCGCTCACTTGGGGTTTTGGACATTTACATTGAAACGCAGCTTTGTAGCATTGAAAGCAATTTTTAGTTCAACACAACAGACTACAAATGTAGTATGATGCATAACTGTCAACCTTCCATTTCCTGTTTTAAACCCAGATCCCGTATATACCCGGGAAAATAAACCCCTCACCAGTACTCGAATCAAGCAAAACTCGGGGGTGGGCTTGTAAAAGCAGCATGCAAACTTGCATGTCAGGTGATTTAACCAAATCAACAACGCAAGAGAGGTGGATTGACGTAAAGATGACATCTCTGCCAAACACCCAAACTTTGTGTACAAATCTTGTCAAATAATGTTTACCTACTTTTTACCTTCATCACACTTCATTATCAATTTAAGCTTTTTTGTCGTTTTAGTTTTGTAGTTGCATGTAGAAACGGCACCACTGAAGTGGCAGCTGGTTACATCAGCTCTGTGCTCTTTTAACATATTTTATGTCCTTTGTGTTCTTCGATGTTTCCCTCTTTTTTTTTTTTTAACCTTATCTTTCATGGACGTTTTGTATCTGCACTGCAATCACATCCTTTTCCCATTGTGGGATAAACAAAGACTATCCTATCCTATGCTTACCGACTTTTTAAACATATTTTACATATGTTCACCTAATTTTTTGACTATGCTTAAATACTTTTTTTCCTTCATTTACCTATGTCTACCTATTTTTTTACCTATGACCACCTACTTTTTTTTTATACCTACTTTTACCTATGTTCACCTACTTTTTACCTTCTTTTACCAATGTTGACCTATATTTTTTACCTTTTACCTATGTTCACCTACTTTACCTTTTACCCATTTTCACCTACTTTTTTACCTTCTTCTACACATGTTCACCTACTTTTTTACTTTGTTTTACCTATGTTTACTGACTTTTTTACCTTTGCTTGAAAACTTTTTGCCATTTTTACCTATGTTAACCTACTTTTTTGCCTTCTTTTACCCACGTTCACCTACATTTTTACCTTTTTTACATGTTCACCTACTATTGTTTACCTTTTTTTTACCTATTTATGTTTCACCTATTTTTTCCTTCTTTTACCTATGTTCACCTACTTGTTTACCTTCTTTTACTTATGTTACCTTCCGATTTAACCTTTTTTTTTTACCTGTTCACTTACTTCTTTTTTTTACCATCTTTTACCTATGTTCACCTACTTTTTTACCTTCTTTTACATATGTTCACCTACTTTTTTACTTTGTTTTACCTATGTTTGTTGACTTTTTTTACCTTTGCTTAACGTTTTGCCTTTTATTTACCTATGTTGACCTACTTTTTTGCCTTCTTTTACCAGCGTTCACCTACATTTTTAACATTTTTAACCTGTTCACCTACTATTGTTTACCTTTTTTTAACTATTTATGTTCACCAATTTTTTTTCCTTCTTTTACCTACAGCACCTACTTGTTTACCTTTTTTTACCTATGTTCACCTACTTTTTTACCTTTTTTTACCTATGTTCACCTACTTTTTTACTTTTTACCTATGTTCACCTACATTTTACCTTCTTTTACTTATGTTCACCTACTTTTTTACTTTGTTTTACCTATGTTTGCTGACTTTTTTACCTTTGCTTAACAACGTTTTGCCTTCTTTAACCTATGTTCACCTACTTTTTTACCTTCTTTTACCTATGTTTACCTATTTTTTTTACCTTTTTTACCTGTTCACCTACTTCTTTTTTTTAACCATCTTTTACCTATGTTCACCTAATTTTATTTTTTTACCTTTTTTTTTTTTGTTTTTACATAATTTCACCTACTTTTTGCCGATTTTTTTAACAATGCTGACCTACTTTTTATATGTAACAGGTAACATAGCCTCATGCTTTCTGTAACATTGAGGGAAAAAACAAGAACAGCCAGTTTGGACAATGTGTCAAATATAAGTGCTGTGAAGGAGCCAAGAATTGTTATTTTCATTTACACAGACTAATCAAAACTTGAATGGTGCAGCGGTCAGTGACACATTCTTGTGACACAAGAGGCATGAATTTAAATCCCATCTAGAGCTTGTACTATGTGTATTTGTTTAATAATTTGTTTTATGCATGATGCGAACGTATGTGCACAATATATATATTTTTTTTATTTATTACTTATTTTTCGTTTTCAATGTGTTTTACTTATGTTAATGTATATAAAAATGGTGCCGCTGAAGTGGCGGCTGGTTGCAGCAGCTCTTTGCTCTTTTATGTCTTCATTTGTGTTCTAAAATGTTGTCTTTTGACATCTCTCGTGTCGAAGGCTCACTAGTGTGGAGATGTGTTATTGATGAGGCAGTAGTTGAAGATGAAGTGCATCAAATATGTTGTTATTCCAAATGGTTTAACGGCGTGCCGCTCTACACGACTGCAAACAACATAAACAACTATTACTTAATTCACAGCTCGCTGGCACTGGTAATCACATCCGAGCATGATTATCTTTAAAAGGACAACATTTTTGTTACATTGGATCTCATCTTATTGTGCGGTTGAAGCGATTCTATTTTCATGTCTAAATGTGTCCTGTCGCTGCAGTTTACTTACAGGTTTCTAATACGTGACTCTGCTGGTTTTTCAGTGCCATCGACTTCTGTCAGAGGACTCTTGTCTTCTTCATCGCTGAAGAAAAGGAAGACATCACTCATTCAGTCATTCGAGATTAAAAAAAGTACATATTTTCTCCTCCTTCCGTACTGGATAGCGAGGCTCGTTAAAAGACAGACCTGCTGCAGTCATTCACAGGAATTCCCAGCATCTTGGCTTTGATTAATTTTCTCTTTTTTGTGATGGCCGAACGCACAGCTTCCATGAGGAACCCTGGACACCGTTCCTCGTTCAGAATCTCCCTGTGGACACACCGTGATGATAGTCAGTTAGATTTAAACAAGAAAAGAGGGAGCCTCACAGGCACTAGCACCTACAGGGCACAAAGACGATATCATCCTCATTCCGGGAGGCGGGGGTACACCCTGGACTGTTCAGCAGTCAATCAACAGACAGATGTAGACTTTCACATTCACATTCACACCTCCTGAGAGCATCCAGTTAGTCTATGGTTATGGTTTAAACTCATTTCAAACATACATACAGTTGCAATATGATACATCACAATCTCCAGTTTCTCTTTACAACATCGCCAAAAAGAAGTAGGATGAAGCAGAGCTTATTCAATCCTACCCCTTTTCTATTTCATAGCAATTAGAACAGGGGTGTCAAACTCAAATACAGATTGGGCCAAAATTTTAAACGGAGCAAAGCCGCAGGCCAAGGTTGAACAAATTAACCTTTTAATAGGGACCCAAACAAGTTTTGCATTAAATATTGAACAAGCAAGGCTTATATAATTTTAGTGACATGCAAAATCGAGTTTCAAATAATAATAATAATAATTTAAAAAATATCAATGGCACATCAAATAAAATTTAAATAAAAATGTAATGCCTTTTTTTGTATTTGCAATCTTCTGAGGTAAATATAATTTTTTTTCCACAGGCTAATAATACATTTCAAAATAAAATAATAATGAATGAACCAAACATTCAAGCCTTGAAGTAGCAAGAGAAAATGCATGAATAAAACGTTAATCATTGGTCAGTTTGCTGGAAGTTTCCCAGAAGAGTTAGTGCTGCAAGGGGATCTGGGTATTTGTTCTGTTGTGTTACGGTGCGGATGTTCACCCGAAATGTGTTTGTCATTCTTGTTTGGTGTGGGTTCACAGTGTGGCGCATAATTGTAACAGTGGTAAAGTTGTTTATACGGCCACCCTCAGTGTGACCTGTATGGCTGTTGACCAAGTATGCCTCGTATTCACTTGTGTGTGTGTGTGTGTGTGTGTGTGTGTGTGTGTGTGTGTGTGTGTGTGTGTGTGTGTGTGTGTGTGTGTGTGTGTGTGTGTGTGTGTGTGTGTGTGTGTGTGTGTGTAAAAGCCACAAATATTATGTGACACGCTGTTAGTATGGAGGAAAAGCGGACGGGACGACAGGTTGTAGAGAACGCTAAAGGCAGAGCTGTGCACGCCCCCAATATAGTTGTCCAGGTGGAAATCGGTAGAAATTCGGGAGAATGGTTGCCCCGGGAGATTTTCGGGAGGGGCACTGAACTTCGGGAGTCTACCGGGAAAATTAGGACGGTTGGCAAGTATGAGTATTAGCGGTGAATGCGGTGTTACAGCGGCACCGACGCTGTATAACACCGGCGGGCCAGCTCTAATGCTAAATTGATACTGCCTCAAGGGCCAAATTAAATTACACGGCGGGCCAGAAGTGGCCCGCTGGCCAGAGTTTGACACCCATGAATTAGAAACAGTTAATTCACTTCATGTTCTCAATGTGTACACTATTTTAAAGCAGCACTAAGTAACTTTTCAACCTAGATTAAATATGTTCATAACTTTTGGGATGACACATGGATTTACAACGAGTTGAATGACACCTCTGTCATGACTTAATGGGGTCTGTATTGTTTTCCCTGGCACTAAGCAATTTTGAGGAGGGTGGCAACAACACCCTGCCACACAAAAAACTACTAATGTGCTGACTTGACTCACGCCCCCCTTTCTTTATTTGTTAAAAAGACAGAAGTCGATGCGAACGCCTACGTGCAATTACTTCTATTAGGGTAGATGCTGCAAAACAACAACAAAAAACTCGAAATTTCCGCTAATGGCTTTTTTACCGATATCCGATATTCCAATATTGTCCAACTCTTAGTTACCGATACTGATATCAACCGATACCGATACATACAGTGGTGGAATTAACACATTACCATGCTTAATTTTGTTGTGATGCCCCGCTGGATGCATTGAACAATGTAATAAGGTTTTCCAAAAATAAATCAACTCAAGTTATGGAAAAAAATGCCAACATGGCACTGCCATATTTATTATTGAAGTCACAAAGTGCATGATTTTTTTTAACATGCCTCAAAACAGCAGCTTGGAATTTGGGACATGCCCTCCCTGAGAGAGACTATGATGAGGTTTAGGTGGACGGGGTTGGGGTGACGGGGTTTGGTAGCGTAGGGGGTGTATATTGTAGCGTCCCGGAAGAGTTAGTGCTGCAAGGGTTTCTGGGTATTTGTTCTGTTGTGTTTATGTTGTGCCCAGCCCTATATTATCGTGTCAGATTTTATGTACGTGAAATAATTTTCTGACCATTGACGGCGCTGTGTGCTGGTGCTAATGGGAAATATGGTCTTCCTTTAGGCAAAACACTATAGCTTTGGTCCACTGGCGCTGCCAAAATCAACCAAAACTGAAAATTCCTAATTGGGGCTTCACTTTAACTCCATACATAATGAATAATAAAGTTGTCATAAAACAATTTGCTAAGTAAGTTGTAGTTTCCATAATGATTCCAAATAATAATAATTCCTAATTATCTAATTTTCAATAAAGCTCCAAACATTTATCAAAATTATTCTTCCATGTACTTTGTAAATTCTGAGTTTGAACAGTCCCTTAAACCAGTGGTTCTCCAACTTTTTTCAGTGATGTACTTCTGTGAACATTTTTTTAATTAAGGTACCCCCTAATCAGAGCAAAGCATTTTTGGTTGAAACAAAGAGATAAAGAAATAAAATACAGCACTATGTCATCAGTTTCTGATTTATTAAATTGCATAACAGTGCAAAACATTGCTAATTTGTAGTGGTCTTTCTTGAACTATTTGGAAAAAAATGTATAAAAACAACTAAAAACTTGTTGAAAAATGAACAAGTGATTCAATTATAAATAAAGATTTCTACAGATAGAAGTAATCATCAACTTAAAGTGCCCTCTTTGGGGATTGTAATAGAGATCCATCTGGATTCATGAACTTAATTCTAAACATTTCTTCACAAAAAAATAAATCTTTAACATCAATATTTATGGAACATGTCCACAAAAAAATCTAGCTGTCAACACTGAATATTGCATTGTTGCATTTTTTTCACAGTTTATGAACTTACATTCATATTTTGTTGAAGTATTATTCAATAAATATATTTATAAAGGGTTTTTGAATTGTTGCTATTTTTAGAATATTTAAAAAAAATCTCACGTACCCCTTGGCATACCTTCAAGTACCCCCAGGGGTACGCGTACTCCCATTTGAGAACCACTGCCTTAAACTGTATGTATTAGTACATTCGTTGACTTTATTTGCTTGCTGCAACATAATTTAATTCCACAAGCTGATATGCTAAAGGTTTTAAGTGTTGTAAGGGCGAAGAAATGTTTTAAGTTAGAACTTTCTCTGTGGTTGTTCTTTGGTAGTTGGCTTTGTACAATAATTTTAGCAAATGCACTAAATCAATAGATTTTTATATTTTATGGCTGGTTAAATAAAGGGTTTGAGTGTTCTCTGTATATAACGTTACATTTTATTCTAACTGATCGTTTTTTTTTGCAATAACATTTGTGAATGTGATGTACTTTTTAATTTATTTCCCCATATCTCTACATAATAATGTAGATATGGAACAACTAGCGAGCACAAAAAAATATAAAGTGATTTTGTTTTTATTCATTATTGAAATATTTCTTGTATTTTTTTTTATATGAGATTTCCATTTTTTTTTATCATCTATTATCACGCCCAAAAATGTTAGTTTTATTTTACTCTTTTAATATTTACATTGTCTGTTTAGCTAAGACACAACCTTTTAGGGCAGAACAGGGGTTAGTGCGTGTGCCTCACAATGAGAACGTCCTAGGTTCGATCCCAGGGCTCTGGGTCTTCCTGTGTGGATTTTTCATGTTCTCTCCGTGACTGCGTGGGTTCCCTCCGGGTACTCCGGCTTCCTCCCACCCCCAAAGACATGCACCTGGGGATAGGTTGATTGGCATCACTAAATTTGCCCCCGATTGTAAATATTGTCTGTCTATCTGTGTCCAGGGTGTACCCGAGAGGGACAAGATGTAGAAAAATGGAAGGGCAAATCTTTTAGACTGTTGGGGAAAAAACGAGGTGCATTAATAATTTAAGAACTAGTTTGAATTTGTAGTGCTTTAACGACTAAATAATGGTGTTTTTGGAAACCGTTTAGCCATTGGTCCTCAACATAGGCTGAGGATGCATTCAACATTCCCACAGTGCATGTCATTGATAATGCTCCTTATGTTACTGCCTCCTACTGGTAAGACAAGACAGTTGCAATTCGGGAAGCAGAATCATCTTTCCTTGGCCCACTTTTATCTCATGTTTGCTGTTGTGAGATTGGTCAGTTTCTATGAGAACACTCAAAAGGCTGTATTTTAGTGTGATGTGCTCTTGTGACACATTATGGCCTTAAATAAAAAGAACGCACTGCGTTTAAAATTATATAAATTAGAGATGTCCGATGATGGCTTTTTTGCAGATATCCGATATTCCGATATTGTCCAACTCTTAATTCCCGATACCGACATCAGTCGTGGAATTAACACATTATTATGTGGGGCGGTATAGCTCTGTTGGTAGAGTGGCCGTGCCAGAAACTTGAGGGTTCCAGGTTCAATCCCCGCTTCCTCCATCCTAGTCACTGCAATTGTGTCCTTGGGCAAGACACTTTGCCCACCTGCTCCCAGTGCCACCCACACTGGTATAAATGTAACTTAGATATTGGGTTTCACTATATAAAGCGCTTTGAGTCACTAGAGAAAACGCGCTGTATAAATATAATTCACTTCACATTCTGCCTAATTTTTTTTGTGATGCCCCGCTGGATGCATTAAACAATGTAACAAGGTTATCCAAAATAAATCAACTCAAGTTATGGAAAAAAATGCCAACACGGCACTGCCATATTTATTATTGAAGTCACAAAGTGCATTATTTTTTTTAACATGCCTCAAAACAGCAGCTTGGAATTTGGGACATGCTCTCCCTGATAGAGCATGAGTCGGTTGAGGTGGGCGGGATTCTAGGGGCGCGGGGGTAGGGGATTGTAGCGTCCCGGAAGAGTTAGTGCTGCAAGGGTTTCTGGGTATTTGTTGTGTGGTGTTTATGTTGTGTCGCGGTGTGGATGTTCTCCCGAAATGTGTTTGTCATTCTTGTTTTGTGTGGGTTCACAGTGTGACGCATATTTGTAACAGTGTTAAAGTTGTTTATACAGCCACCCCCAGTGTCACCTGAATGGCTGTTGACCAAGTATGCGTTGTATTCACTTGTGTGTGTGAAAAACCGTAAATATTATGTGACAGCGGCGTTTTAAAAAATCATAAATTTTACTTTTTCAAACAGATAACGATAATTTCCGACATTACATTTTAAAGCATTAATCGGCTGATAATATTATCATACATCTCTAATAAAAATGTAAAGGTTGGTGAAAAAAAACACCCACCTTTGATAGTAGTTGAGCTCTTCTTGCACCAGGAAGAGGTTAGTTCTGAGCTCGTTCCTCTCAAAAATGATGTCTCGCATCTCCTTCTTGGTGAAGCACGGCTGATCAGGATCCTTGTGGTCAGCCGAAGGCTCCGTTTGACTATCGATGGGACTTGGACTGGCCTGAGAGGGATACAAGACAACAGTGGATTTATTCACACTATACCCACATTGGACTTGTGTTTGGGTCAAACATGTAAAAGATAGAGATGTCCGATAATGGCTTTTTTGCCAAAGGAGTCTTTAAGCAACAACAGTGTGGTATTACTTTTTTCGGTGTTTGCCTTCCACTTGTATTCATTGTGTATTTCCTTATGATTCTTGAAGAGGTGGGGGATCAAATTGCTCGTATTAAAAGAAGATGTCTTGGTTCCTCCTCGCATAACCAACTTTTTGCAGTCATTACAAATTGCTAGTTTTTTATCCATCAGAGACACTTTAAAATAATCCCAAACCATAGACATGGTGTCGTTAGTCAGTCACCGAGCGAGCTCGCTTGTTAGCCACGGCTACAGCACCGGCAACAACACACTGTTGTTGTTGTTATGCTCCGCTCGCGGCGGATTGATGAGGTCATCAAGCATCGCCAGTAAACCTCTCATGCTGCAGTCGCGCTACAACTCCTGTGTTGTGTGTGTGAGAGGAGAGAGGGGAGGGGCTACTGACTGGGAGATGCAACTGCTCTGTACTTCTCCCTATGTCTGTGTACCACTCTGTACGGCGGCGTTTTAAAAAGTCATAAATTTTACTTTTTTAAACCGATACCGATAATTTCCGATGTTACATATTATCGGACATCTCTAGTAAAACAAGTAAAGGAAACTTCTAAGGAATAACTTCATTCATACATGGCTATTGCTGTTGGTTCTGTCCATCTGTGCTTGCAGCTTCTCGATCACTTTGACTTTCTCTTTCAGGTCGGCCTCCATGTCGGCCTTCCTCTCCACCGTGCTCGTGAGCTGGGCCTGTAGCACGCTCTGCTTGTGCCGCAGCTCCGCATTCATCTTCATGAAGCGGTCCAACTGCTCCTGGAGCTGAACAAGAGCACACATGTAGATTAATTAATAATGAGTACACATAATGACGTAGCCTTAAAAAAAACGGTCTTTGGTAATTTAGTACGTTGATACTCAGTTGTTTGTCGAGATTTTTTTCGATTAAAATATTCACCAAAAGTTTGCTTCGGTTTTTTGTACGTAGCATTCAGCAAACCAGAGTGCTCAAACAAAGAATCCCAAACATTGGTAACATAATCTTGTAGTGTTATTGATCCACTAAGTAGGTCGAATTTTGTTTGTAGCTAAGGTTCTCCTGATCTGACAATCATATCGAATACCGGTCCGATATCATGAAAAAAAAACATATATAGGACTACATTAGCTTGCATCTAATACAGGGGTCGGGAACCTTTTTGGCTGACAGGGCCATGAAAGCCAAATATTTTGAAATGTATTTCCGTGAGAGCCATATTTTTTTTTAACACTGAATATAACTAAATGCGTGCATTTTTTAAGTAAGACCAACATTTTTAGAGTATAACAAGTCTAATTCTTTTTAAGAACATTGTTATTTCTTGAACAGGTGCGGTAGGAAACGGATGGATGGATTAAAATGCATGAGAATGTTTTATATTTTGAACGTTATTTTTGATATCTTGATTACCAGCGGAATTATTCATTACTTATTGTGTTAAGCAATGTCAGCTAAGATTTATCTGAGAGCCAGCTGCATTCATCAAAAGAGCCACAGGTTCCCTACACCGGATCTAATAGCTCCGATATACAATCCGAAAACATGCAGTCCTGCAGCGTGTTAACTTACATAAAGCTGGACAGCTACTTAACATCTAAATGTCCTCTAATAAACACACAACGTCATTATTTTCTTCTATTTGAGTCATTTACAAAAGGTAAATATGGTAGGCTGTAGGCTGCCAGGAGCTAGCAGCTACACAACAGCTGAGCACATAATAGCACACAAGCTAGACATACATATTAAGTGTCCTTAACTGAACAAAAATTAAGTTTAAGACACAAAATATGTCAATGTAAACAAGTATCAAATAATTATAGTTGCATATGGCAGAAGTGTATTCGAAAGTATCCAGTAACAAACGTGTCCACGTCATTCAATTTACTGTGAGATGAGCTTAATTTAATGAATTATGGATGCCACTGTTTCCAAGAAAACAATTACCACTTCACTTCAACTTAAAGACAGCGTTAGTCCATTCCAGATTATTTAAAATAAAAAGGTTAGTTTTCCACACCTACCTTTGTTCTCTGTTTGACTCATTTCACTTGATCAAACTTTTTTTTTTATATTTCACGCTACAAAACTAATACATGTATGTGTTATTCCTGCTGATATCGTATCAGATCAATCAATCAATCGGCCAGTACTCAAACCTCCAATATCGGTATTGTGTCGATACAACGGAAAAAGTTGTATCAGGACAGTTTTTTTTTTTTTTTTTCTAAACATGCCTGTTTCAGTTACACCACAGGTCTGTATATTACAAGAAAAGCCACCGCAAGGCCAAAAAAAAGCTGCATATGAGATGCACTTTGACAAAGAAAGTGAGAAACACTATTTATTTCAATAAAGAACTTGTAGTAAAGTACTCTCTTCTCCCCTCCTCTCCCTCCACTCATCACCAACAAGGGTCCGCAAAAAAAGTGATACATTTTTAATTCATTATTTATATGTAGTTTTGCATGTAAAACTATAATTATTCTTTATAAAAATTTATTTTATACAAAATTGATTGAGTTTTCTTACAATGGGGTGTTCATTCGACCTTGTGGAACAGATTACTAAACTAAACCGAGGTACCACCGTATTAGTGGCCAAACAGGAAGCCAGTTTATTGGAGTAAGACGGGTATTCTCTTTTCCTTAAAGAACATACAACTAAAGTCACCTGTCTGGAAGTAAGTAACAAATCGTTAACACATACACACCCAGTTTTTGACATCACATGGTAAAAAATACCAATACACACACATGCACACACAAAAGGAGGGGAAAACCTGCTCAGACCCGTCTAAAGTACAACTTAATTATTCAACAAGGAACTATGTCTGTCATCTCTTCAACACAGCTGCTGTCTCACTTTGACTTTCATTTCCACCTAAACACACTGGCGTACCTCTTTGAAATCTGCATTACCAGCCAATTCAATTACCCTATATTACCTTTCAAGTGACAAAAAACAAAACATCAACCTGGCATGATGCAACTTGACACATATTGTATGTGTACGAACAAGTTAAAGCAGTGGTCCCCAACCTTTTTGTATCCGCGGACCGGTCAACGCTTAATAATTTGTCCCGCTGCCCTTTGTCATGAAAAAGGGACGTTTTTGTCATGAAAAAGGAAGGTTTTTGTGGTTGGTGCACTAATTGTAAGTGTATATTGTGTTTTTTATGTTGATTTAATTTAAAAAAAAAAAAAGAATAACAAATTATTCTGCGGCCTGGTGGTTGGGGACCACTGAGTTAAAGTACTTACTGAAAGGAAACATGAATTCTGCAACAAAAAATGTTTAAGATTTTGCTCCAAAAAAATATTGATTCGGATTTTAAATCAGTTTATTTTTTTCTAAATCTAAATAAATGGGTTGTACTTGTATTGCGCTTTTCTACCTTCAAGGTACTCAAAGCGCTTTGACACTACTTCCACATTTACCCATTCACACACACATTCACACACTGATGGAGGGAGCTGCCATGCAAGGCGCTAACCAGCACCCATCAGGAGCAAGGGTGAAGTGTCTTGCTCAGGACACAACGGACGTGACGAGGTTGGTTCTAGGTGGGATTTGAACCAGTGACCCTCGGGTTGCGCACGGCCACTCTCCCACTGCGCCACGCCGCCCCTAAATCTAAACCTTTTCTGCTGTTTTTTTGGAAGAATTAATGTTTCGAATAAAAACATGAAACAACTACTATTGAGTTAAAGTTAAAGTACCAATGATTGTCACACACACACACACGACGTGTGGCGAAATTTGTCGTCTGCATTTCACCCATCCCCTTGTTCACTCCCTGGGAGGTGAGGGGAGCAGTGGGCAGCAGCGGTGGCCACGCCCGGGAATCATTTTTGGTGATTTAACCACCAATTCCAACCCTTGATGCTGAGTGCCAAGCAGGGAGGTAATGGATTCCATTTTAATAGTCTTTGGTATGACTCGGCCGGGGTTTGAACTCACAACCTACCGATCTCAGGGCGGACACACTAACGACTTATTATTGATACTATTGATTTTATTACCCTACCCCCATTTTTTTGTGTATTTTAATAAGTATTGTACTTATATTCCTTTCAATTGCTTTGTACATTCCATTGTAAAATTGGGATTGACTTATATAAACTTCAAAAGATAATAAATATTTCAATATTTATTCTACAAATGTTTTAAACATTTTATTTATATTATTCATTTACTATAAAGAGCCATCCAGACCACATCATCTGAAAAAAGCAGAGACCTAATCCTGCAGCCACCAAACCAGATCCCCTCAACACCCTGACTGCGTCTTGAAATTCTGTCCATAAAAGTTATCAACAGAATCGGTGACAAAGGGCAGTCCAACCCTCACTGGAAACGTGTCCGACTTACTGCCGGCAATGCGGACCAAGCCCTGACACTGATCATACAGGGAGCGGACCTCCACAATCAGACAGTCCGATACCCCATACTCTCTGAGCACTCCCCACAGGACTTCCCGAGGGACACGGTCGAATGCCTTCTCCAAGTCCACTAAGCACATGTAGACTGGTTGGGCAAACTCCCATGCACCCTCAAGGACCCTGCCGAGAGTATAGAACTGGTCCACAGTTCCACGACCAGGACGAAAACCACACTGTTCCTCCTGAATCCGAGGTTCGACTATCTTGCGTAGCCTCCTCTACAGTACACCTGAAAGACCGAGGCTGAGAAGCCAATCCAATCCAATCCACTTTATTTATATAGCACATTTAAACAACAATAACGTTTCCAAAGTGCTGCACAGCCATGTTAAAAACAATATTATGCTCCACCAATGACTGAATAAAACAAAAAATGAATAAAAATAAAACCAATAAAAACAATATAAAAACAAATGTGATTAAAAACTATTTTAAAGGGTAAAATCAATTAAAACAGTAAAATAAAAATCAAAGTGTATAAAAAACACAGAGGACCACACAACTCACGTAGTGTTAAAAGCCAAAGAATAATAGTGGGTCTTAAGACGAGACTTAAAACACTCCACTGTGGAAGCAGTTTGAACATGGAGCGGCAGAGTGTTCCAGAGCTTAGGGCCGACCACAGAGAAGGCCCTGTCTCCCCTGGTCTTAAGTCTGGTCTTGGGCACCACGAGCTGGAGCTGGCTCTCGGACCTCAGAGCACGCGCAGGGATGTAAATTTGGATGAGGTCCGAGATATATTGAGGTGCCAGTCCATGTAAAGATTTAAAAACAAACAGCAATGTTTTAAAATCAATTCTAAAATGAACAGGGAGCCAGTACAAACTCTGAAGAATTGGGGTTATATGCTGGCGTTTCCTGGCCCCTGTTAAAAGTCGTGCTGCCGCGTTCTGGACTAACTGCAACCGGGAGAGAGCTTTTTGGCTAATGCCAGCATAAAGTGCATTGCAGTAGTCCAGGCGACTTGAAATAAAAGCATGCACGACTTGTTCAAAAAGGTTAAAAGATAAAAACGGTTTAACCTTTACTAAAGCCTTCCCACGAATGGCTGCTTACCGCCTCCACTTCCTTGGAGATGGTGGTGATCTGTTGTACTTTTGCCCTCAGCTCATCTCTTTGCTTGTCCACCACCTGCTTCAGCTTCAGCATTACTTCTCGCTCCTGCCGCTGCACTCGGTCTGTGCACAAAAACACACACACTGTTATTGTTCCACTTTGGGAAAAAAAAAAAAAAAATGTGACCATTGTTTTTGTGTTTCCTGTCTGCACCATATTACACTGAATTGTCTCTGCTCAATAAAGAGAAGAAGTGAAAATAAAAACGACTATATACTTTGTTTCTTCAGTAGTAGTTCCTCTAAAAAACATTCATATTAAAACTGGTTTTATCTCAGTCAACAATGAACTTCTTCACTGAATTTCTCCAACGCAAACATGCCAGAAATAACTTGCTGTTGAGTTCCATTGTACTGAGTTGCAGCATACTTTGAGCAAACGAAAGCTAAGTTAACAACGTGTCAGATAAGTAGCAAGTGAAAGTCCTTGTTTATTGCATACATGTCTACGCTCGTCCTACTTGTCTGCTGTGTTCAAACTTAATGCATGTCCTTTCATTCCCAACAATGGACATTCATTACATTTTTACTGGTACACTTTTTTTTTTTATAATCTGGACCAATGGTTCTTAACCTTTTTTTCAGTGATTCAAGTAATTCAAGTACCCCCTAATAAGAGCAAAGCATTTTTGGTTGAAAAAAAGAGACCAAGAAGTAAAATACAGCACTATGTCATCAGTTTCTGATTCATTAAATTGTATAATAGTGCAAAATATTGCTCATATGTAGTGGTCTTTCTTGAACTATTTGGAAAAAAAGATGTAAAAATAAAAATAACTTTTTTTTAAATAAACAAGTGATTCAATTATAAATAAAGATTTCTAGATGGATAGATGGATAGATAGTACTTTATTGATTCCTTCAGGAGAGTTCCTTCAGGAAAATTAAAATTCCAGCAGCAGTGTACAGAGTTGAGATCAATATAAAAAATTTTAAAAAAGTAAAAAGTAAATAATGGGGGTTTAAAAGGAAACAAAATAGAGAAATATTACAAAAATAATAGAAACAATGGGAATAACAATATAACAGTAAAATAAGAATATAACAAGACAAAGTAGGCAGTAGTGACCATGTTATGAAAACGTATTGCACTGTTAATGTTTTGCATCCCCTGTCATCTTAGTACCCCCCGCCCCCCGCCCCAGAGAGGAGTTGTACAGTCTAATGACGTGCGGGACACAACATTCTACACACAGAAGTAATCATCAACTTAAAGTGCCCTCTTTGGGGATTGTAATAGAGATCCATCTGGATTCATGTACTTAATTCTAAACATTTCTTCACAAAAAAGAAAATCTTTAACGTCAATATTTATGGAACATGTCCACAAAAAAATCTAGCTGTCAACACTGAATATTGTACTGTTGCATTTCTTTTCACAGTTTATGAACTTACATTCATATTTTGTTGAAGTATTATTCAATAAATATATTTATAAAGGATTTTGGATTTTTTGCTATTTTTAGAATATTTTTTAAAAATCTCACGTAGCCCTTGGCATACCTTCAAGTACCCCCATTTGAGAACCACTGATCTGGACTATCATTTCAGATTGACTTGAGCATGTTACACCATGCAGCACAGACAAGCATGGGAGTTTAATCTAGGAGTATTGTTTAGCACATCAAATAAACATCTGGTAATATGAATCATTTAGAAAACAGGCTTTGCTACTTCAACAATGTTTGAAACAAAAAAAAAAACAACACACAAGTCCGCCAAGCAACCCCACCCTCTGATGTAACATTGGTGAACATTGATGTCATAATCTTGGGAGAAAAATAATAGCTGGTGGGGATGTAATGATATAAAAGTTTCATATTATGGTTATCGTGACCAAAACTATCCTGGCTGTCATTATTATTGCAATACTGTTGAACATGTTGAAAATGTACTTATACACACACTGAATTATTTCCACCAAGTTTCTTTTCCAAACAACTAAAATAAATACACACTGTTAGAAAAGCCACTATTTTGCACGTTTTGTGTTTCTTATGCTTCCAGTGTCTTAGTCTTAGTATTTTATCTGTTTTAATGTCAAAGCTTTTATTGTTTTAAATATTGATATGTACTTTAACATGTATTTGAATAAATACCAAATTAAATCTATTAATATTATTTATTATTTCTGGCGGGTGTTGTAGCATCCTAGTCTGTTCAGCGGTCTTTGAAGGCACCGTAGAAACACTTAAGAAAATAGAACGATCACTCTCTAATAAGAGAGCACAGCTTTTAGGTTCAATGTGCACAATTTAATATCTTAGTTGCTCACACAGTAATGTGTTTGTATAGGTTTGATTTGGGTATGTCAGTTCTTAATTGAGAAAGACATTAATGTTTCTTGTTTTCATGTTAGCGTGTAAGCTAGCACCAGCATGGATAACGTTAGCTGTGATGCTAGAGGAGCCGTGCGAGTGGTAATAGGAGAGAAAGAAGGTGCGAATCTGGTAACAAATGAAGGAAGAATTAATTCCCAAGAAAAACTGCACGGGGTCCATCGTCTGGCGGTGGTTTGGCTTCAAGTGGGAATATGTCGAACAGACAACCGTAATTTGTCAAGTGTGGGGCAAAAGCGTTGCTACAAAAAGTAGAATTACTGCTAAGATGTAGCATCATTTGAAAAGTCACCTGCTAGAGAATGAAGAGTGATTACTCCGCATGTCAACATCTCCATTCCGTGTCACACGCCCACACCATCAAAATGCCAAAGCACACATTTCTAGAGCAACACCATATGAAAAAATAGTCAACAAAAGAATTTAATAACGTCCGTAGTAACCTACCACTTATCAAAGGACGAACACTATTTAATTTCCTATTATGCAGCTCATTTTTATTTGACAGTTATTGAAATATCTTGTGTGACATCATGCACAAAAGTGCACTTTATTTGTACTAAACTATTATAGTGGCATTCTGTAGAAAAAGTGCACTTTAATTTAGTGTTGTTTTGATATGTCATCTTAATGACATCATGCACTAAAGTGCACTAATAGCTTGTTTTAAAATGTCTCTGACAATCTTGCACTTTGTTTTGGAAATAACATGAATGTTTGTACCACTGCTTAATAACTGTTTAATAAATACAGTTTTGGTAAATTGACTTAGTTGCGATTTACTTCTCGGCATTAAATTTTAAAATGAGCATATATCAATGTAGTATGAACAAGAATGTTTTAAAGTAGACACATGGAATCATCATATTGCTGTGATTATATGTATCAAGTGTTCATTCAAGGCTGAGGCAAAATATCGAGATGTACATCGTGTATCGCAATATGGCCTAAAAAATATCGAGATATTAAAAAAAGGCCATACCGCCCAGCCCTAACCTCAATTCACGAGTTCTGTGACAGACCTCTTAACTCAAAAAACTTTTATCTCTCGTCAATGTTGCCCACTGAAATTAATTTAAATCCACTTAATCAGTGCTCGGCCCCTCAAAACAGTACAAATTGACCATCCCTTAAAAAAAAAGTAACTTTGACAAAATAAATACTGTATGAAAAATAAACAATAGAATGTACTACAAGCAGTTACAGTAGTTTTATCAAGTAATGTAAAGATAATGTACAAAATGTACCTTGAAGAGAGGACTTACATAGGTATCTTCTTCGAACTTCTCTATATTTTCATGGATAAATGTCTGTTGTTTATATATTATTTTAACATCATTGGCTGGCATTATTAACACATTCTGCTTCAGTGTGGTGCAGACTCGCAGTGCTACGCTCAAATTGCATCGCCAAGTTAGGTAGCTACATGCTCGGTCACGTTTTGAGGATTTTGTTCTTTGATTCAATGACTATCATACTGTTTTTCTCAGCACTGTCCTTCATACTCACATTCTTTGGTTGAAAAACAATGTTATGTCCATCTCTAGCAACAAGCTAATGCTCGAGAGTAAGACCGGGTGCTTAGGTCAGTTCTCACGGGGTTCAGTGTGACATAGGCAACGGGGAGGCTCGGAACTCAAATTTTTTGCTTGCAACTTAAAGCATAACAATTAGCTGAGAGACAGCTCTTTTCGCTAAAACCTCTTAAGTTGAGGTACCATTGAAGTGCGTTTTAGGTTTATCCTGAAATTTTACAAATAATTTACAAATATTAGCCTATATATATATACATATATATATATACATTCATACTGTAGCGACTGGCTAAAGTTAATGTTTTATGTTTGTGTGGTTTGGATTTGATGTCAGTTTTTCCCCGTGTTTCCAAACACACCATCCGTGCCTAAAGGTGACTGGGGGAGAATGAGGAAGCGTTGTTGTGTGTCAGGAGGGAAACGAAGACTAAAGGGAACGAAAGTGTTCTCTTGGAAGGTAAAACCTGTTGGAATTGTGCTGTTGTTTGTTTGTAATAAAAGTTAAAAATAGCGTCTGACTAAGTGATTACTTCTGGGGCTACAATATATCAAAAACCCTTATTTTCAAGGTGCTGCGGTAATAATAATGCCGTGGCGGCACGCCACATTCAATTACATTAAGGGGAAACCATATATATACACACATATATAGACACTAAATATACATGTATACATAGCAAAATTTTTGTTTCATCGGACATCACATGGACAACGATAAGACCTTCTGGAGGAAGGTTCTGTGGTCAGACGAAACAGAAATGTTGCTGTTTGGCCACAATACCCAGCAATATGTTTGGGGGACAAAAGGTGAGGCCTTTAATCCCAGGAGCACCATGCCTAGCGTCAAGCATGGTGGTGGTAGTATTATGCTCTGGGTCTGTTTTGTTGCCAATGGAATTGGTGCTTTACAGAGAGTAAATGGGACAATGAAAAAGAAGGATTACCTCCAAATTCTTCCGAACAACCTAAAATCACCAACCTAGAGCAGGGGTCGGGAACCTTTTTGGCTGAGAGAGCCAAAAAGCCAAATATTTTAAAATATATTTCCGTAAGAGCCATATAATTTTTTTTTTTAACACTGAACACAACTAAACACATACATTTTTAAGTAAGACCAACATTTCTAGAGTATAACAGGTCTCTTATTCTTTGTAATAACATTGTTATTCTGAAGCTAACTGTGGAGGGGGCGTGGCCTGCGGGCCTGCAGCGACAGGTGCGTAGATGGCCCACCTGGGCCTTGTTATCCAATCACCTGTCGCTCTGTTATAAGCAGCAGCCAGGAGGAGAGACTGGGTTGGGGCTGGAAATACTATTGCTGGAAAGCAACTGAGAGACTTATTGAAAAATAAAACAATAGTGTAACCCTGAAACACGCTCTCATGTCGGTGCTTGGGGGTCTGAAGAACCCCCAGGAGGGCAAGCCCCACACTAACCAATAATAAATAAATAACTTCTTACCAGTAACGCAACTTCTTGAACAGGTGCGGTAGAAAACGGATGGCTGGATTAAAAATGCATGAGAATGTTTTATAATTTTAACATTATTTTTAACACTGTGATTACAAGTGGAATTATTCATTATTTATCGTGTTAAGCAACGTCAGGTCAGATTTATCAGAGGGCCAGATGCAGTCATCAAAAGAGCCACATCTGGCTCTAGAGCCATAGGTTCCCTACACCTGACCTAGAGGTTGGGTGTTCGAACAGGACAATGACCCCAAACACACGCCAAAAGTGGTAAAAGAATGGCTTAATAGGAATAAAATGAAGGTTTTAGAATGGCCTTCCCAAAGTTCTGACTTAAACGTGTGGACAATGCAGAAGAAACATCGAAAAAAAAAAACATTTTAGCTGAACTACACCAATATTGTCAAAAGGAGTGGTCAAAAATTCAACCAGAATCTTGCCAGAAGCTTGTGGATGGCTACCAAAAGCGCCTTATTGCAGTGAAACTTGCCAAGGGACATGTAAACAAATATTTACATTACTGTATGTATACTTTTGACCCAGCAGATTTGCTCACATTTTCAGTAGACTCATAATAAATTCATAAAAGAACCAAACTTCATGAATGTTTGTTGTGACCAACAAGTATGTGCTCCAATCACTCTATCACGAAAAGATAAGAGTTGTAGAAATTATTGGAAACTCAATACAGACATGACATTATGTTCTTTACAAGTGTTTGTAAACTTTTGACCACGACTGTGTGTGTATATATATATATATATATATATACACAGAGCTCCTGCCTACAGCAGGAGCTCTGTGCTCTTGTGTCATCCTTTTGTGTTTCCCTCTTGTTTTCATGTGTAATTATGTTGTTTTGCCTTTTGGTCCGGGACCCTTTGGGACTGTGTGACAAGGGGTGACACTTTCGTGACCTCTGTGGTGCTTTTTTTGTGGACTTCTGGATCTGCCTCCCGGGAGCCTTTTGGCTATGGAGACCAGCTGCTGGGTGTCTGCTACACCAGAGTCTGTTTGGAGGGACTGGATGAGATGTGGATGAGGGGGACAGGACTGTGGAGCTAGCACTGAGTGCTGGGACGGAGAGGCTTCGCGGTGTCTTGACTGGGTGAGCAGGTGTCGGACACCTCAGTCACCTTGGACGTATCCTCGCTCATCCATGCGGACTGGACACTGGCCGAGAGTGGAGTCGGCTGTCTTGGTTGCTTTGTTGGGTCTGCTCCTGTCTCTGGCCATGCTCCCTCCACCCCAGCGGACGATGGCGTGGAACACCGCAGAGGCCACCACAGTGGATATGTTTATTTTACTTTTTATTCAAAGCTGTATGTAGAAGTGTCTGCTTGTATCTGCTGCTTTAATGTCTTTAATGTCCTCTGTGTTCTTTGATGTTTGATGTTTCCCTCTTACACACATGTAAGAGGGATGTGTACTATGGCTATGAGTTGTTGTTGTTTTTTTTTGTTTGTTTTTTTCTTCCCCCCTTGGCCTCAGTCTGCACCCCCACTCCAGGGCCCAGGCTAAGACCGATTTTTTAAATTTTATTTTAATCTTCTATTTTTTTCTCTCTCCCCCCCCTTGTTTACCTGTATGTCATCTTTTTTGTAAGGGGCGCTGGAAGCCGGCAGACCCGTCTGCGATCCTGTTCTGTCTCCCTGTAATGTTTGTCTGATCTTGAATGGGATTGTGCTGAAAATTGTAATTTTCCTGAAGGAACTCTCCTGACGGAATAAATAAAGTATTATCTAATCTAATATATATATATATATATATATATTTATAAATGGTTGATTTATATAGGCTAGTAAGGTAACCTTACTAGCCTATTTATAAATACACGTCAGTAGGCTAAATTAACCTCTTCGACATATATACACACATACCAATATATAACAATATCAATAGATTCCTATTATTAACAATATATACACCATTTATGTTTAGAAAATGCGTACATAAGTGTCTCTCTGTCAGCCTTGTGATTGACAGGTGATTAGTCAAGTCGTACAGGATAGGACAGAACAGTGTTATGAAAAATAAATGGAATATTACAATTATGTCGATTTTGCTTGTTCAGCAATTAGATGTGATCACATTTTTATCATCTCTGTTTTATTACACAAGGTTCATGTTGTTAAGTGACATGAGGCTTATAATGATGACATGGCGGACTTCAATTCTTGTACTCACCGTCCTGTGCATGGTTGCCTTTCAGCCTGCTCTGCAGCTGCTGGTTGTCCTCCTGTAGCTGCTGAACGTGGACCTGCAGCTCCTCACACTTGCTCCTCCACTGCAGCTCCTTCTGTTGCTGCTCCTGCTCCACACAACCAAACATGGAGTCAATCAAATGAGCTGTCAAGCTTTTTGACCTTCGTACTACAACGTCTGTTTATTTGCAGCACCTATGAACTTGGATCATCACATGTGGTTGACCTAGGGCTGGGCGATATATCGATATACTTGATATATTGCGGGTTTGTCTCTGTGGGATATAGAAAATGACTATATCGTAATATTCGAGTATACATATAACTATGAATATAAATATACATATATATATATATATGTATAACTATATATATATGACTATATATATATATATATATATACTGGGCTTCACGGTGGAAGAGGGGTTAGTGCGTCTGCCTCACAATACGAAGGTCCTGCAGTCCTGGGTTCAAATCCAGGCTCGGGATCTTTCTGTGTGGAGTTTGCATGTTCTCCCCGTGAATGCGTGGGTTCCCTCCGGGTACTCCGGCTTCCTCCCACTTCCAAAGACATGCACCTGGGGATAGGTTGATTGGCAACACTAAATTGGCCCTAGTGTGTGAATGTGAGTGTGAATGTTGTCTGTCTATCTGTGTTGGCCCTGCGATGAGATGGCGACTTGTCCAGGGTGTACCCCGCCTTCCGCCCAATTGTAGCTGAGATAGGCTCCAGCGCCCCCCGCGACCCCGAAAGGGAATAAGCGGTAGGAAATGGATGGATGTATATATATATATATATATATATATATATATATATGTAGGTGTGGGAAAAATCACAAGACTACTTCATCTCTACAGAACTGTTTCATGAGGGGTTCCCTCAATCACCACGGTATCGAGCACTATTCTCTGGATAATACAATCAAGACATATATATATATACATATATATATATATATATATTCGGGGCGGCATAGCTCGGCTGGTAGAGTGGCCGTGCCAGCAACTTGAGAGTTGCAGGTTCAATTCCCGCTTGTGCCATCCTAGTCACTGCCGTTGTGTCCTTGGGCAAGACACTTTACCCACCTGCTCCCATTGCCACCCACACTGGTTTAAATGTAACTTAGATATTGTGTGTCACTATGTAAAGCGCTTTGAGTCACTTGAGAAAAGCGCTATATAAATATAATTCACAATTTACAATATATATATATATATATATATATATATATAACTATAATATATATAAAACTGTATATATATATAGTTATATATATACATATATATATATATATATATATATATATATATATATATATAACTATATATATATATATATAAAACATATTTATTAGGGGTGTGGGGAAAAAATCGATTCGAATACGAATCAAATACATTGTGCGATTCAGAATCGATTCTCTTTTTTTTTTTTTTATCGATTTTTTTTTTTATCGATCCAACAAACCACTACACAGCAATACCATAACAATGCAAATCAATTCCAAAACCAAACCTGACCCAGCAACACTCAGAACTGCAATAAACAGAGCAATTGAGGAGACACAAACACTACACAGAACAAACCAAAAGTAGTGAAACAAAAATGAATATTATCAACAACAGTATCAATGCTAGTTATAATTTCAGCATAGCAGTGATTAAAAATCCCTCATTGACATTATCATTAGACATTTATAAAAATAAAAATAAAAGAACAGTGTCACAGTGGCTTACACTTGCATCGCATCTCATAAGCTTGACAACACACTGTCCAATATTTTCACAAAGATAAAATAAGTCATATTCTTAGTTCGTTTAATAGTTAAAACAAATTTACATTATTGCAATCAGTTGATAAAACATTGTCCTTTACAATAATAAAAGTTTTTTTTTTTTTAATCTACTACTCTGCTTGCATGTCAGCAGACTGGGGTAGATCCTGCTGAAATCCTATGTATTGAATGAATACAGAATCATTTTGAATCGGAAAAATATCGTTTTTGACTTGAGAATCGCGTTGAATCGAAAAAAATCGATATATTATCGCAGGGGTAGGGAACCTATGGCTCTAGAGCCAGATGTGGCTTTTTTGATGACTGAATCTGGCTCTCAAATACATCTGAGCTGACATTACTTAACACAATTAGTAATGAATAATTCCGCCAGTAATCGGTGTTAAAAATAACGTTTAACATATAAAACATTCTTATGCATTTTAATCCATCCATCCGTTTTCAACCGCACCTGTTCAATAAGTCACATCAATGGTAAGAAGTCCATCCATCTATTCTCTACCGCTTGTCCCTTTTGGAGTCGCCGGTGTTGCTGGAGCCTATCTTAGCTGCATTTGGGCAGAAGGCGGCGTACACCCTGGACAAGTCGCCACCTCATCACGGGGCCCAACACAGATGGACAAACGACATTCACAATCACATTCACACACTAGGGCCAATTTAGTGTTGCCAAAGAAGGATTTTATTTATTATTGGTTAGCTTCAGAATAAAAATGATATAAAATATAAGACTTATACTCTAAAAATGTAAGTCTTTCTTAAAAAATGCATGCATTTAGTTGTATTCAGTGTTAAAACGTATGATACGGCTCTCACGGTAGTACACTTTAAAAAATTTGGCTTTCATGGCTCTTTCAGCCAAAAAGGTTCCCGACCCCTGTATTATCGAATCGTGACCCCAAGAATCGATATTGAATCGAAACGTGGGACACCCAAAGATTCGCAGCCCTAATAGTTATATATATAGTTATATATATATATTAGGGCTGGGCAACGATTAAAAATTTTAATCAAAGTTAATCGCACTATTTCTCCGATTAATCGCGATTAACTGCATTGTATACGCAAAGCCCAATAATGAATTCAAAAGTAGTGTGTAGTGCACCTTTATTGGAATATTCTCCCACATGAACAAAAGCGCCAAAACATTTGTTGTGCAAACACAATTTAAATCAGTCCTTGTTAAACAGTAGCAGTTAAATAGCATATTTTATGAAAATCAACTCAAAAAATGTAAATACAAACATTTAAGCTTATTGCCACTGCCAGGGTATTTAAGTTATCCGGTTTGTTATGGAAAATAAATATAATCTACATACAAATCTCTGAGCCACAATCATAACATCTGAACAGGCAATTTCTGAGGTAACAGCAGAAACATTTTTTTTATTTGTTTAAAAAACCTATATTATAGGTAGTGGGCAGTTTTAGGGAACTTTTGATCAAATTATCCGTAGTAGCAATATTAATAATGTTGTGTTTATTGTGCGTAGTGCACTTAAAATAATTATGACCATATCTAGGAATTGATATGATGGGAATTTTCCGATTGTTTGCTTGGTGCTTTGATAAACTGAACGCATATACATGGTACTATATTGTGATGTTATGAGCCAGGGAAAAAAGAACTACCCTACCCAGCATGCAACAGGAGTGACGAGCATGAGCGGTAGCCCGGTATAGGTTGTGTCGCCATGACGGCATACTGTATGTTGTGATTTGCACGCTCTTAAAAGCAAGCGTTGAGAACTCAGCCAACACGCCTCGTCTGCATTATTGATAAATAGACAGACAACACATATACTCCGCTGCTTCACAGGCCGCTGGATGTAGCCGGCAAAGTATTCCCATGCTAGCTAGCCGGTCTAGCAAGCTCGCGTCATTCAGTCCAAAACGGCCCGATCTATCCACATTCAGAATTGTCTGGCGGTCGTAAGTGATCCCGGAGTGACCACGCTGAAAGCCAGCCATGACATTTGCAGAATTGTCCGGTATTTTCGCCAAATGTTCCATCTTTACCAAGAGCCCCTCGACGCATCCGGGCGACGCCGTCTTGTTAAGAAAAGGCGTTAACAAAATAAAAGCATGTAAACAACATACACAAACGTGCGATAAAATAATTGTCGGCGTTAATAGATTGATGAGTTAACTCGTAATTAACGCATTAATTTGCCCACCCCTCATATATATATATATATATATATATATATATATATATAGTTATGAATGTATAGTTATATATATATATAAAACTCACTTCACTTTTTATGTTATTTAGTCATAATTATGTGAAAATCTCCCCAAATGTGTCCCATTTGTTTTGTGCAGCAAATTTCTTTGTCTAACTATTATAGTTTTAATAAATTTGTATAGTTTATAAGTGTTTATAATGACTTTTAAAACGTTTGGGACAGGGTGGGGGGGGCTACTTACAGGTGGTGACCACAGCTGTTACTAATGTGCCATAGCGGTCGCTTGGAGTGAACGGTTGTCTTCAAGTAACTTGTTCTCTAAATAAAAACATCCATGAATTAACATTTAGTTTAATAATATTTTTTCCGTCGTTGCTTCAAAAGATACATATAAGAGGTTACATGTTAGATAAATGCTAGCTTTCCGCGCCTAGCAAGCTAGCCCGCGCACGACGTGCACGCGCCCGTGTTATTACACGGTTAATGACGTCACAGCGTGCACGCGACCGTGTTATTACACGGTTAAAGACTCTAAATAACACATTAAAGTGGATTTTTCCCACCTGAATCTCATGTCTGTCGTTGATGTGGTCGTTGCCCGCGCGTCTCCGGTGCTGCAGCTGCAGGCTCTCGAAGGTCCTGAGCAGTTCTTCCTCCCGGTGCTTGTGCGCCTGGTTCCTGGCCGCGAAGCTCTCCAGAAGCTCCAGGACGCGGAGCACCCGGGGAAGCAGGCCCAGGACGCTCTCCTGGCCGTGGCCGTCGATGAGCCTCTCGAGCTCGGCGCCGACACCTTTGGCTATCTCGTAGACGTCGTCCACCGTCAGCGACGAGCAGGTCTTGCCGCCGGTGTCCGCGGGGGATGCGGGTATCTCCATGACGTCTCAAGTCCGACACGGTGGCTTCTCATGCTCCTTTCTCCTCACCGTATCGTATCGTAGTAAGCTGACATAAACAAAAGTTGGGAGTGCACAAAGTCAAGGACAGTCCCAGTCTACTAAACTGTATCAGAACGCTGGCGGGTTGATAGTGGGCGGGTGTCGATGCCAGCGTCGACATTATCGATATCAATATGCCATCAGTATCAGATCGATATTTTTCTTTTATAAATTTCGCTTTCTTTTCCCAACAATCTGCTCTAGTAGGTCCTTGGGTTACGAGTGAGTTCCGCTCCTGCAAAAGTGACATAAGTTGAGTCAAAAATGATATACCTGAACTCGCAGCGCACACGTGAAGGACATACAAATAGAATAATAAAAAGATTAAGTACAATGATTAGATGAATAGCAATACAATTAAAGAGAAAAACTTACTTTTGTTCAAACTTTTTTCATTGACGGCAAGCAGACTGATAAAACAAAGCACTTTTTGATATTTTTCATTTTCCAAAATTATTGCAATATATAATTTTTTTTAACCTATAGGGCTCCTCAATGTGTGTAAATATATATATATGTATATATATATATATATACATATATATATATATACACATATGTATATATATGTACATAAATATATATGTAAATATATATGCATATATATACATATATATGTATGTATATATGTAAATACATATATGTACGTATATATATGTAAATAAATAAATAAATGATAAATGGGTTGTACTTGTATAGCGCTTTTCTACCTTCAAGGTACTCAAAGCGCTTTGACACTACTTCCACATTCACCCATTCACACACACATTCACACACTGATGGAGGGAGCTGCCATGCAAGGCGCCAACCAGCACCCATCAGGAGCAAGGGTGAAGTGTCTTGCTCAGGACACAACAGACATGACGAGGTTGGTACTAGGTGGGATTTGAACCAGGGACCCTCGGGTTGCGCACGGCCACTCTCCCACTGCGCCATGTATATATATGTACATATACTGTATATATGTACATATATATGTACATATACAGTTACATATATATATGTACATACATATACGCATACATACATATATACTGTATATGTATATGAATTTGTATATGTGTATACACATATACATATACACATAAATATACATACACATATATATGAATATATATGTCTATATATATATATATATATATGTAAATGTGCATACACATATATATACATATATATACATACATACACATATATATTTTATTTTTATTTTTTATTTCACGCGCACTAATTGACTGAAAGAGCGCGCACTCACGTTATCAATGGGGAAAAGGCATTTTTAGACAATACGATTTGCCTGAGCGGCTAGGAGACACCGAGAGTAACAAACGGTAGTAAATGGATTGGAAAGGACAGATTTTTTTTTTTTTTTTTAAATTATGGACTTCCCACAAGCCGGATTTTGGGGACCCCTGCTCATGATCAACCTTTCATATAAGGTTTTAATTTTCATCCATCCATCCATTTTTTACCGCTTGTCCCTATCTCAGCTGCATTCGGGCAGAAGGCTTAATTTTTTTGTTGTAATTTTTTTATGCCCTTTATGTTAAGGGAAACCCTTTTCTAAGACAAAAACAATGTTAAAAGTGGAATTTGTAATTGCAGCCCGAATGTATACATTGTTTTAAAATTGAAACCTAAAATATCCACAAATAAGTGTCGATAGAAAGATGTTTGTTTAAAATTTATATCCTGCTTTTTTTTTTGTTATTCAGCGGCAGCAACAAGGTAAAAGCAATCATTCAATAAAATTGTTACCTCAAATCGGTAGTAGTAGAGACAACATTGTCCCTACGTTTACTTGGTATCGGCGCGATACCAGCATTTGCAGTATCGCCGACGCCTACTGGCTGGATGTCATGCTGTCAACTTGTCTCCACCCACTCTGTAACCAATGTAGAACAAGCACGCACACGCACACACACACACACACAAGCGCGCGCACACAAACAGAGAGAGAGAGAGAGAGAGAGAGAGAGAGAGAGAGAGAGACAAACAGAGAGAGAAAGTGAGACAGAGAGAGAGACAGAGATAGAGAGACACAGAGCGAGAGAGACAGAAAGAGTGAGACAGAGAGAGAGTGTGAGAGAGACTAAGAGACAGATAGAGAAAGAGAGAGACAGAGCGTGACAGAGATAGAGAGACAGAGTGAGAGCCAGAGAGAGAGAGAGAAAGAGAGATAGAGAGAGACAGAGAAAGAGAGTGACAAAGTGAGACAGAGAGAGAGAGAGAAAGAGACGAAGTGGCGCACAGTGGAAGAGTGGCCGTGCGCAACCCGAGGGTCCCTGGTTCAAATCCCACCTAGTACCAACCTCGTCACGTCCGTTGTGTCCTGAGCAAGACACTTCGCCCTTGCTCCTGATGGGTGCTGGTTAGCGCCTTGCATGGCAGCTCCCTCCATCAGTGTGTGAATGTGTGTGTGAATGGGTAAATGTGGAAGTAGTGTCAAAGCGCTTTGAGTACCTTGAAGGCAGAAAAGCGCTATACAAGTACAACCCATTTATTTATGTATTTAACAAAGAGACAGATCTAGAGACAAAGAGAGAGAGACACAGAGAGACAGAGAGAGAGACAGACAGAGAGACAGAGAAAGATTGACAGTGAGACAAAGAAACAGAGAGAGAGAGAGACAAAGTGAGACAGAGACTAAGAGAGACAGAGAGCGAGAGATAGAGAGAGACTAAGAGAGACTAAGAGACCGTGAGACACAGAGAGAGAGAGACTAAGAGAGACAGTCAGACAGAGAGAGACAGAGAGAGAGAGAGATGCAGCGAGACAGAGTGAGACAAACAGAGAGAGTGAGACGGAGAGAGTGAGACAGAGAGCGAGAGAGAGGTAGAAAGAGTGAGACAGAAAGAGAGAGACAGAGAGAGAGACAGACAGAGTGAGAGACAGAGAGAGAAAGAGACACAGAGAGAGAGAGAGACAGTGAGAGAGAGAGAGAGAGAGAGAGACAGTGAGAGAGAGAGAGAGAGAGAGAGAGGACGAGAGACACAGAGAGAGAGAGAGACGGAGACAGAGATAGAAACAGAGAGAGACGGAGATAGAGACAGAGAGAGAGACACACAGAGAGAGAGAGAGACTAAGAGAGACAGTGAGACAGAGAGAGAGAGAGAGAGCTTAAGAGAGACATAGAGACATAGCGAGAGAGACGCAGCGAGACAGAGTGAGACAAACAGAGAGAGAGAAAGTGAGACAAACAGAGAGAGTGAGATGGAGAGTGAGACAGAGAGCAATGAGGTAGAACGAGTGAGACAGAAAGAGAGAGAGACTAAGAGACACAGAGAGACAGAGAAAGAGACAGTGTGACAGAGAGAAACACACAGACAGAGAGAGAGACAGAGAGAGAAAGAGACAGAGAGAGAGAGACAGTGAGAGCGTCAGAGAGAGAGAGAAAGAGAGAGGACGAGAGACAGAGACAGAGATAGAAACAGAGAGACGGAGATAGAGACAGAGAGATTGAGACACAGAGACAGAGAGAGAGACAGGCAGAGAGAGAGAGAGCGAGAGAAAGAGAACAAGCGTGACAGATCTGGCACAGTCAGTATTATATGAGGTTGTTGTGTTCCAGTGCCTGAACAGAAGAGTTTCCCCTGCAGAGAGCAGCACTTTTTTTGCAGACAAACATCTGCTACACTACTGTTGAAAAAAGTAGTATGACACACTGCATATATTCAGTAGGTCAGTAAAACATGTAGCATGACACACTGCATATATTTAGTAGGTCAGTAAAACATGTAGTATGACACACTGCATATATTCAGTAGGTTGGTAAAACATGTAGCATGACACACTGCATATATTTAGTAGGTTGGTAAAACATGTAGCATGACACACTGCATATATTCAGTAGGTCAGTAAAACATGTAGCATGACACACTACATATATTCAGTAGGTCAGTAAAACATGTAGTATGACACACTGCATATATTCAGTAGGTTGGTAAAACATGTAGTATGACACACTGCATATATTCAGTAGGTCAGTAAAACATGTAGTATGACACACTGCATATATTCAGTAGGTCAGTAAAACATGTAGTATGACACACTGCATATATTTAGTAGGTCAGTAAAACATGTAGTATGACACACTTCATATATTTAGTAGGTCAGTAAAACATGTAGTATGACACACTTCATATATTTAGTAGGTCAGTAAAACATGTAGTATGACACACTTCATATATTTAGTAGGTCAGTAAAACATGTAGTATGACACACTACATATATTTAGTAGGTCAGTAAAACATGTAGTATGACACACTACATATATTCAGTAGGTCAGTAAAACATGTAGTATGACACACTGCATATATTTAGTAGGTCAGTAAAACATGTAGTATGAAACACTACATATATTCAGTAGGTCAGTAAAACATGTAGTATGACACACTACATATATTCAGTAGGTCAGTAAAACATGTAGTATGACACACTACATATATTTAGTAGGTCAGTAAAACATGTAGTATGACACACTGCATATATTCAGTAGGTCAGTAAAACATGTAGTATGTCACACTACATATATTTAGTAGGTCAGTAAAACATGTAGTATGACACACTGCATATATTCAGTAGGTCAGTAAAACATGTAGTATGACACACTACATATATTCAGTAGGTCAGTAAAACATGTAGTATGACACACTACATATATTCAGTAGGTCAGTAAAACATGTAGTATGACACACTGCATATATTTAGTAGGTCAGTAAAACATGTAGTATGAAACACTACATATATTTAGTAGGTCAGTAAAACATGTAGTATGAAACACTACATATATTTAGTAGGTCAGTAAAACATGTAGTATGACACACTGCATATATTTAGTAGGTCAGTAAAACATGTAGTATGAAACACTACATATATTTAGTAGGTCAGTAAAACATGTAGTATGACACACTGCATATATTTAGTAGGTCAGTAAAACATGTATGAAACACTACATATATTTAGTAGGTCAGTAAAACATGTAGTATGAAACACTACATATATTTAGTAGGTCAGTAAAACATGTAGTATGAAACACTACATATATTCAGTAGGTCAGTAAAACATGTAGTATGAAACACTGCATATATTTAGTAGGTCAGTAAAACATGTAGTATGAAACACTACATATATTTAGTAGGTCAGTAAAACATGTAGTATGAAACACTACATATATTTAGTAGGTCAGTAAAACATGTAGTATGACACACTGCATATATTTAGTAGGTCAGTAAAACATGTAGTATGAAACACTACATATATTTAGTAGGTCAGTAAAACATGTAGTATGACACACTGCATATATTTAGTAGGTCAGTAAAACATGTATGAAACACTACATATATTTAGTAGGTCAGTAAAACATGTAGTATGAAACACTACATATATTTAGTAGGTCAGTAAAACATGTAGTATGAAACACTACATATATTCAGTAGGTCAGTAAAACATGTAGTATGACACACTGCATATATTTAGTAGGTCTGTAAAACATGTAGTATGACACACTGCATATATTCAGTAGGTCAGTAAAGCAGCAGTTTTTAAATAACTGAAGTGTGCTGACTGGAGCTCCTGTTGACCTCAGCTTGAGCCAGAAGGAAGCAGCAACAGTGTTAACAGTTCAAATTAAAACTCTGTGAGAGCTTTTTGTGCCCCAGTGAGTGTGTGACACACTTACTAGCTGTATTGACACTGCACAGATGCCGTGTTGGTGTTTCACAACAGTCATCCGCCATCTTCAGGCTTAAAGAAGTCATTACACTTGACCTGCAAATAAAATGAATAGTTAGCCTGTTTTTGTTTTTTTAATACACAAATGGCTGCACATAAAGTAATATAAAATGCACAATAAGAAAATAACTAACCTTTTTTGGGGCAACAAGATCCAAATGATCCCACACTTTTTAAAATGTTTTACTTAGTTCCATTTAGATCGACGACGGTGATGAAAACCGCAACTCCTCCAACTTCATTTAGCAGCGGTCATTTGTGAGGAGGGATGTAACGATAAACAAGAATAACTGCCTTAAAACTCTTGACGGTTAGTGTTGTGTAACAAAAAAAACGCTCCCAAGGTAGCTTAAATGCTAACTGCATGCTCTTATTTTGAAGGCTGGAGGTACAGGAAGCAGCAGAAGCCAAGAGGTTGACACAAGGGAATAAAGGTTCCTTGAACCAAGCCTCTCTCTGATTGGTCGCTTCAAGCAGGACTATTTCAATAGACTTTCACAATTAAAGGCTGTGTTGCTATTGAAAGACGGGTATGAAATAAATAAAGAAAAGAAAATAAAAAGAAGAGAAAGAAAACGTGATTGAAAGACAAACTTTGATTTTACTCACGAATTGACTACTTGTGCTGTGCAGAGGACACAACGTCCAAAGTTTGCAAAAACTCTTTGAAATGCGGACTCGTCAGACCGCTTTTCCACTTTGCATCAGTCCATGTTAGATAAGCTCGGACCCAGCGAAGCCGGCAGCGTTTCTGGGTGTTGTTGATAAATGGCTTTCGCTCTGCATTGTAGTTTTAACTTGCACTTACAGATGTAGCGACAAACTGTAGTTACGGACAGTGGTTTTCTGGAGTGTTCCTGAGCCCATGTGGTGATATCCTTTAAAAATTCCTTGCAATAGCTCATTGAGAAATGTTGTTAAACTGTTGGATAATTTACTCATGCATTTGTTTACAAAGTGGTGACTCTCGCTCCATCCTTGTTTGTGAATGACTGAGCATTTCATGGAAGGTGCTTTTATACCACCTGTTCCCAATTAGCATGTTCACATGTGGGGTGTTCCAAATAAGAGTCTGATGAACAGTCCTCAACTTTCTCAGTCTTTTTTGCCACTTGTGCCAGATTTTTTTAAACAAGTGGCAAGCATCAAATTCTGAATGATCTAGAATTTGCAAAAAATTAAGTTTTCCAGTTTAATTAAATATCTTGTCTTTGCAGTCTATTCAATTGAATATACGTTGAAAATGATTTGAAAATCATTGTATTCTGTTTTTATTTACCATTTACACAATGTGCCAACTTCACTAGTTTTTTGTTTTTTTTCTATAACAAGTTTAGTTTTTTACAACTTTATTAAAGACAAAGCGGTCTACAACAAAATGCGAACTAAAACGGAGCAAAGTGAACATTCAATATGCCTTTATCAATTGAAAAATGTTCTAAAACTTTCACAAATTAAAACAGAAATTAATCAATATATGTCTCTTAAGAGTCTAGAACATACATTAAATGTTTGTTTCTTCTGCCAATAAAGTATATTGTGTAATTTCCTTAGAAATGTCAGTGTGTATAAACACACATTCAACAACACCACGATCATAACCGTGATATGAAATTAGTTTTCATATCAATTACATCGCTGGTCGTGACCGAAATAAGTGCTTCCTGGCAAGTTTGTGACACAGCACCTGTATCATCACCTGGTTCTTTCTTAAAGCTTCGAGACACGGTATAACTCCTTGTTTTTCACAATGCATTTATATCACACACCCATCACTAACGTGTTCCATGAAACATTTGAAAATGAGCACTTTTAAAGTGTAAAAAAGAAAATACTTACCATAAATGTTCCAACTTCAGGCCTCTCATATTGGCACCGGGTGCGTGGAATTCACAGTCAAGCACGTATAAATGTATAAAAAGGGTCATCTTTATTTAAAGCCAAACTACAATGTCACGGAATAAGAGCACGTAACTAACATGGTAATCATTGATGCCAACATTCCAAGATATTACACAAACACATAATTTATGTATCATAAACCGCTCAAATCAAACAATGTGACGCTAAAGTTTCACTGCAACTTGAGCGACTGTGGAAACCGAAGTGAAAGAAATATGTGAAAGGGTAACAAGACTAAGATTCTACTTTTAAAGTCCAAACAAAGATGTTTAGTACAATTTTTACACGGCTGATTGTGGTCAACTCAATTAAACATGTCCTCACGGTCAGCGTTGTAGATCTCTCCCTCCTGCAGAGAGGCAAAGTTGAGGAAGTGCGACGGTCGATGGACTTCGTGGTAGAACTCCTTGGGGTTGGCCAGCTGCAGGTCGTACTTCATGTTGGGGTCATGGCGCACGCCTGATGAAGGAAGGAAGACAGGTGGTGAACATCACGTGTAGTCTAGCTCAGAGCTGGGCATATATGTTGAGTCGGGAGCCAAATTGAGAGAAAACGTGTCTGTGGGGCCAATGTGTATGTGTGTATAAATTACATATACACATTTAGCTGTAAAAACATGCAGTATGTGTGCTTGGGTCTCTTTTTTTCAGCAACACTAATACCAAGAGTTACAATGTCAAATAGAATTATAAAAAGTTATGACAGACCACCTAAAAAAAACCGGAATGGAATTTTATAGTTTTTTACTGAATGAGACACCCAAAATATGAATTGAAATAAAGAAAGTGGGATTTCCAAAAATTAACTATGAACAATAAAACACTGAATATTAACAACATATGACCATTGCCCTTCTTTTACTTCTCTGATCAGCTCCTAGATAGTTGTGTATCTTTTACAATCAGGAAAAACTCAACAAAAATGTAACAAACAGCAAAATATGATTGCAAAGGGTAATGAAAACCTATAGTATGATATATTATCACTTTTATGCAGCCATTTGTTGTATAAATTTTCTCTTGCGTCTGTTCCTGACACAAGCATTTTGGGCTGGCTGCTCTAAAAACAAACCCCGCCCACTCTGCTTTCTGCTTTGTTCCTCGTCTGAGCTGCTGTGACAGATTACTGTAAAAACTCGTACAACACTCAAAAGCGCAGATTCCAACCATTGAAATACTTTGTATAGTTCAAGACTTTCAGTAATTAAAATACAGCACTGCACACCATAATGGCGGCGACAGTTTTGATGTTAAAGGTCTAAAAAAATGATGTACAATGTCCGGCGGGACGGATTGAAAATCTTAATGGGCCGGGGGTCATTTTTTGTCCAGGTCTGGTCTAGATCAAAAAATGTGTGACAAGAGGCCGCTCAATGGAACTACACGCTTGATTTACCAACCCTTCTATTTTTGCGAGCTTTTCGATTTACAAACTTTTAGATGGAGCCAAGTATGCTTCGATGTGCAAACCCTTCATTCCTCTCTATCATGCCTGAAGGCAAAAATCAGGACGCATCATTGTTGTGAAGGCGGGACACCAGTCACTTGCTGCACATGACATGGGTCCAAAAAGCCAAAAATATACAGCTTGGAAAGTAAGTAGTTTGCTGCGGACTAAAAAAGGGTCACCGTAAATTGTAGACTATAAACCACTTCTTTTTTCCTACATTTTGACGGTGCAGCTAATCTATGGATTTTCCCTTCGCTGACGGCCATAATGCAAATAGTAAAAAAACAACAACAAGCAAATACATAGAAAACTAGTGTTTGTTTCTGCTATGGCGCCATCTTTGGGATGAGTTTGCTCAGTGCAGGTAAAGCAGTGTCCTTTCATGTAGTGCTTTTAACCGAAGGTATATGTGCTGGTCCGTCTTCTAGCTGTCCATTGTACATATTCTTCATTCATCAGCATTTTTAAGTTTTACAATATAACTAAAACAATTACTTACTAAACCATGACATGTGTGAAGTCTGTAAGGACTGTTTTAATGCATGTTTGTACATGCTATTGTAACATAATGAAGCTAGCATCGTTAGCATAAGCTAACACCTTTACGAGTGTCAATGTTAGTATTATTTCCTTAAAATGGCATTCTTTTTGTATTGTCTCAGTTACGTAAATCCACCAAAATGTCACCGTGCAGTTATTGAGTCCATTTAGCTGATTAGAAAGATATCTTCCGCAACTAGTGGGTCCATGACGATGACTTTTGTTTTGTTTCAGCAGCCGTTTTACTGCCGTGTTACAGGCACCGTTTCAAAATAATTAAAGTATGTAAATAAACATCTACAAGATGTTTGTGTAAATAACTCATTTCACAACGTTTATATATCTGCGGCTTATAGTTCGGTGCAGCTCATTTATTAAAAAATCCTTTTTTCTTTAAAAATTTGGTGGGTGCGGCTAATATACCGGTTCGCTTCATAGTTCGGAAAATATGGTACAGACTACAGTCTTGAGATACTTTTTTTTTTCATTTTCAGGGAAAAAACTAAAATAGGGGCTTTTCTCGAGGCTCAACCCATTTATTCAGGTTTACATACTTTTTTTTATAGAGAACGCTGCTTCACTTTTTGGTTCACCAACCTTGTTCAAGAATCTATTCAGTTCGTAAATCGAAGTTCCACTGTATTGTAAAAGTGTGAGATGAAAAGCAAGTAAAAGTTACTGACCCATGAAGTTGTAGTTCCATGAAACCTGGCCCGGCACCATGAAGAAGCCCAGGAAGCGATCGGAGAGCAGCATCTGGACTCGCTCATAGTGGGACGGCAGGTAGCCTTTCGGGTTGTTTCCCTTGTCCGTGTTCTGCCTGCCCCACTCGTAGCCGCTGGGCGTCAGCTTGTAGGCCGTCAGCGTGCACGAGCCTGGCGTGAAGCTGGAAACGAGACGCTATTAGAGACTACTTCGCCAATTAGCCATTCATTTCTGCTTCTTATTGTCCAACTTCTGTCTTTGACAACACAAGCAACCGTAACCGTGGTTACCTGCAGGTGATGATAATGGTCTTTTCTCCATCCCAAGAGGGGTTGTCAGCCATGACTTTGGCATGAGTGGTGACATCTTGGGGCGACAACTGTGGCGACTCGTTAGGTTGCGTGTGGATCCAACCGAGGGGCTCCATTTCCTTTGCAAACAAAACCTCCTTAATATTTTTAAAATACTTTGGACTATCTCATGGATCTGTGACAACATAATGGTGAGGATGAGTTCTCTAGTTCAGCCTCGGCCTCTTACTTTCAGATATTCATGTCCCGGCAGCTGATTGGGCAGATGGACCGTCTGGTGGGTCCCCCACTGAGGTACCATGACAATACAACGGATCTCCTTTACTTGCGGGTTGTCGGGTGGACTGGTGCCGTACAAGTAGCCTGCAATCTGAACAACAACAACAATTGTTCTTACTGCAAACAGCCAATGTTCATTTGACAATGTTTTTGTCAAACACATAAAATGCATCATCATAACACCGACTACCAGGACATACCTGTGCTCGCAAGTCTGAAATGCAGATGAACTTCTTGAGGACGTTCTTGGGCAGGATGTAAGTGTATCCCGTCTCCTTGATGTCATCCGATGACACGTAAATGTGGTTGGTTCGGAGATGGAGATTGGCAGCAGATATAGCCCTAAAAATAAACAGAATTTAACCAACTCAGAAAATAAAAAACTTGGTCATTTATAACGGGTGTGATGATACAAGATAGGGGCTGTGAGTTTTTGGGCACCACACGATTCGATTCGATTCATGATTCAAAACGATCCTCGATTAAAAATCAATAGTTTTTAAATAATCATTCACCACAATTTCTATAATGTGTTTTTTGGCGTATAAATTATAATGAAATATTTTCAAAACAGGTTATAGTTTACAAACACTCCTCTTGACTGCTGACGTACAACTTCTACGCAAAGTGTCGGCCTAAAAAAAAAAAACATTTTCAATTTTTTTTTTTTTAAATAAAATCATAGAATGTTAATTAAATAAAAGAAAACTAATGTAACCCTAACTCAATTGAGCTTTACAATACTTAAAGCAAATGTATAAAGCAATTGAAAATACATACAAAATACAATATTTATTAAATACAATACTAAAAAAAAGGAATTGATAAAAGCAACAAATCAATAATAATGTCCATCCATCCATCCATTTTCTACCGCTTATTCCCTTTCGGGGTCGCGGGGGGCGCTGGCGCCTATCTCAGCTACAATCGGGCGGAAGGCAGGGTACACCCTGGACAAGTCGCCACCTCATCGCAGGGCCAACACAGATAGACAGACAACATTCACACTCACATTCACACACCAGGGCCAATTTAGTGTTGCCAATCAACCTATCCCCAGGTGCATGTCTTTGGAAGTGGGAGGAAGCCGGAGTACCCGGAGGGAACCCACGCATTCACGGGGAGAACATGCAAACTCCACACAGAAAGACCCCTCTGCCACCGTGAAGCCCTCAATAATAATGTTAATATCAATAATAATTGTTTGTTTGAAATTCAAATTTCCATCCCTAAAAAAATATATATATTTTTAAATATATATTTTAATAACATTTTTGAAAATTTTTACTCAAAATAAAGAAAATTCGCAATTCGGATGTGAATCTTTTACATTTTTTATAGCATCTCTAGACTTTGACTTTTACACTCTTTTAATCCAATACACTAACGCTGCAATACTGAACAGTGTGATCTAATTTGTTTGGTCTCCTCTAGTGCCCAACACTACTTGCTGCTCTTGAAAGCAATCCGGTGTGTCTAGGATGCATGATTGACAGTTCAACCTGCTTCCACTAGGACATATACAGCGATGTGTTGGCTTCGGAACTAAAATGAAGAAGAGCGGCACAGAGTCTCTCCCATTTAGGCGAGGCTAGCTAGCTTTGTTAGCAAGCTCTCAGTAGCTCTTGTGTGCGCAAAACACCACATATGCTGTTCAAATGTCTCGTTCATGGCCAGACTAATATGCTTCTTGTAAGAAAATAACAAAATGAGACTACTGCGTATTGCCTGTGAGACAGCTTTTCTTTAAAACGAAAACTTTTTAATCCCGCCAGTTATCATCACACTCCTACCATTAACTGCCATCTACTCTCAGTGTTGCCTTTGAGGAAGACACATACCTGACTCTCCACTCGGTCTTGGAGGAGAAGGTCTGCGTCTCGTAGTTGGAGGTGGTGGATGTGATGATCTCATCGCCGTGTTTGTTGACGGTGCGTGTCTGTGTGGCGGTGAGCTGCGACTGCTCTTTGGTCTGCTTCTCAATCTCAGCAATTTGCTGGCGCTGCTGCGAGGGAGCCGAAATCTCCATTCCCAGAATGATGTCACGGATCTCAGACTGGGTCAGGGAAGCCACGTTCACGCTGAGGGAGAGAAAACCGGAGTGACGTGCTGGATGTTCAATTGTTTTGTCCTGCTTTATTTACCAAATGGTACCAACCAAAAAAACTGTTCAGTGTCCAATCTCAGTTAAAACACTCACTTGTTCTTCTTGCCATAGTCGGCCAGAATGAGGTCTTTAAGTTGCACTTCCACCTTGATCCACTCCTCGTCCGTGAGAGTGGGCCAAATGTGATGGGGCTCAGTGATGGTCGTCTTGTCAGGTTTGAGGATCACCTTGGCGCGGTCATTGTTGACGTGTAGCGCTCTCAGGATCAGGATGAGTCGCGAGAAGGCCTATAGAGGGAGAAAATCCCCATGCACAAACTACTTACACAGGTGGATACCTATTCAGTTTCCTGTCACCTATTTTCATGCTTGCAAAGAAGCACGATGGTGAAGAAAACACTACAATTTCGCTTCGCTGATAAGGAGTAAGACTCACTGTGTACGAAGAAATAGTCTTAAGCCAGTCATCGTAAAGGTTGAACAGCACCATCTGCGGCTCGGTAGCTTTGAGAATCAGATCTCCAAACTTCTCTACCTTCAGACACGCCTGGAAGGGCAGCTGTAACTCAGAGCCTTTGATCACAATGTTGGGGAAGTCAAGCAAGTGGACCTGTGTAAAGGGAATGATAGCATTACAAATATTAGGCATTGAAGCTACTGGGAGTGTCTTGATCTGATATTGATATGGGTCTGATATAAGCAAAAAAACATGAATCGACTTACATCTAAAGTCACCAATATGAGCGCTTTGATGCAAGCACTTCTGCAGCGTGTTTACTTGTGCAAAGCTGGACAGCTAGTTAATATCCTCCAATAATGAAACATGGGTGGTATTTTATTTCCTCTTAGTCAAGTTATTTACACATGGTACACATGGTAGGCTATAGGCTAGTAGGAGCTACACAACAGCTAAGCACGCAAAAGCATACAAGCTTGACAAACATAGTAATTAAGTGTCCTTGATTGAACAACATTGCAGTCTAAAACAGTACCAAATAGTAAAAGCGCATTGGAAAAAAATCCAGTCACAAATGTGTCCGCATCATTCAACTTACTGGGCGTCAAGAGCTTAACCTAATTATTGTGGCCATGAAGTGTTGCCAAAAAAAACAAACAGTCATCACTCCACTTCCACTTGAAGACAGCATAAGTCCATTTAAGACAGTTAATAATAATTAGGTGCGTTGTTTTCATTACCTACCATTGTTTAGGTTTCATTTCATCCAATTAAGCCTTTTCGAAGATCCTACATTACAATATTTTTGTTCAGTATTTGGTCTGTATTTATAGAGCGCTTTACTATACCTGATACTAAGGCTGTGAATCTTTGAGCACCACACAATTCGATTTCATTCTTGGGTGTAACGATTTGATCCATATCAAAATATAAATAAATCAAATAAATAGATTTTTTTATTTTCAATTGATTAAAAATCATTACAAATAAGAAGCGTGATTAATTCCAAAGGCGTTTTTTTTTTTTACACCACTACCTAATACGATCCCCGAAACGCATTTAGTATACATTACATTCACCCATTCACACACAGATGGCATAAGCTGCCATGCAAGGCGCTAACCACGACAAATCAGGAGGAAGGTGGGTGAAATGTCTGAACCAAGGACACAACACCTGTAACTATGAAGGCGAGAGCTGGACACGAACCGGGAACCCTCAAATAACTGGCACGGCCCCTCTACCATCTGAGCCACGCCGTCCCAAAATAATAAATGAATGTATGATTCGTGCTGATATCACGTCCGATCAATATCGGTATCGGGCAATAATTAATGCTTTTATATCGGTATATCATAATATATCGGGAGACCCCTACTCAGCGCTATTAATTAATAAGCCAACTGTAATTTATTGTGACAGTCTTACCTCCAGAGGGTCCAACATGCCCTTCCTGGTCACAATGATCTGCTTCGGTTGCTCTTCCACTGGGAGAGATCGGATTAAGGCGGCTACTTCTTCAGCAGTCTTCCATTTAGCCAGCTGCAAGGAAACAAATTGTTTTACCACATGCAAATTATAATGAAATGAACATTGTTGATATTGGTTTGAAAACGGTATTTTCAATAGATTATGCATGAGTCCTAACATGAAAGTTTTGTTTTTTCACGGCCACAGAAACAGAGCTAAAAACAGCAAAGAGTCGCTTGTAGTGTTTCCTCGATTTGCCAAAATGAACTCCCAGTATCAGTTGTAAATCTTTTTTTTTTACCTGTCCCAGACGTTTTTGTCCAGCCCAAACAGAAGTGTGAATGATTTTAAGGAAGAGCTGTCCCGTCCTGGGGTTGAAGATGAAAATGGCTCCATTGATGGGTTTGGTGGTCAAATTACCTTCAAATGTCTGGTAAAAATAGGAAAAAATGGATGTTAATACATTTTCTATGATGATACAATGGAACCTCAATTTACAAATCCCTTTACTTTTTAATTTACAAACTTTTAAATTGAGGCATATATCCCTGTCTGTGTAAACCATGTCTTTGTGTACGAACGCTTCATTCAGTCATTCATTTTGTCAGGCCTGCAGGCAAAAAGCAGAGCGCGGCATTTTTGTGGGGGCAGAGCCCTCCAGGTCACTTGCTGCCCAGGACGCTACTAATCATTTCTTAGCATTTTAGCACCTGTGCTTTTTGTGTGTTTTTTCTCCTTTTGACACATTTTGTCTATTTTGCTAACTCAAGTATCTAACATAAGTCCCAAAAAGATAACAGACCAGCATGGAAAAAAGAAGGGAAATGCTGTAGAATGAAAAAAAAAAACTATTTGCGAGGAGTACATTTAAGGCAGAAGAATCATCGAAGCAGCCTACGTACCAGAGCAAGTTTTAACTGTGATGAGACTGGACTTGTCTAGAAAACGATGCCAGAGCAGATTTACTTCACAGCAAATGGGAAGAGCTACTCTCGTTCAGTAGTGTGTCTTTCATGTCACACTCATGCACACATCGCCCGTACTTTCGCTTTCCCTGTCTGCTTCTTTTACCGTCGACGACTCCTCATGGATTTTACTTTTTAAAACCCGTTTAAAATCCAGAGGGGCTCATGCATTTTCTGCTGTGGCTCCAAAACTTCGGAACAATATTCCACTTGCTATTCGGACAGCTCACTCTTTAATGAGTTTTAAAACATGTCTTAAAACATAATTTTACTCTTTGACTTTTAAACCAGCATGAGAATTGTGTGATTTTAGTCTATTTTTTAAATGTATTTTATGTTAAATTTATATTTAAATGTTTTATATAACTGACTCCCATTGTATGTATGTCTTAACTCCTGTGAAGCACTTTGTGAAATTTTTGTTGGTTGAAATGTGCTATATAAATAAAGTGGATTGGATTGAAAATGTTAATATAGCAATGTTATTAAATTTAAGGATTTTTGTGATTTCTGATTATTTGCGAGGACACCATAGAGACTTCTGCATGTGTGCACGTGTGTTGGCAGAGCAGCGCATAAACCACAGCTCAGCTTGTTTTGGATTTATGGAGAAATTTGCTTCACTACATAAACGTTCGTAAATCGAGGTAATACCTAACAAAGAGACAAACATTTTCAAAGTTTAAAATTGGGAGCACAAGTCAGCACACACCTTGTGGATGGTGACTCTGTAGACATTGGTGTCATCCACAAACCAAATGATTTGGTTGGAGAAGAGTTCCCCGTAGTTCTGTGAGGACAGGTAGGGCTCAGTGGGCTCTGAGGAGTAGAGTTGCAGACCCTTGCGGATGCGCTCCCTCAGCACATACAGCGCAGGATTGGCCTTCATGATCTTAGCCATGGCCTGTTGGATCAAAGGCTTGCTGCCAGGGAACCAGTTTCCATAACCACTGCACAAAAAGAACACATGCAAGGTGAGAGCTGGACAACGTCCATATTTATATTTCTCAGCTCTAATAACTGTTATCAAGTCATGCTCATTGAAGTATTTAAACCAGGGGTGTCCAAACCTTTTCCACCAAGGGGTGCATGGATAAAAATTGAAGGCAGCGGGGGCCACTTTGTTACATTTTTACATTAAAGATACTAAAACGAATACAACATGGGTCAATCAAAATATGCTAAACTTCTGAACACAACATCGATTTCTTAGCTTTGTGTTATCAGTAACAAAGCACATTCTACATCGTTTTGCCCTAAATTAGTAATTCTAAGCACAAAAATGTTAAATTAACTAATAATACCAATATTACAGTAGTATTGGCCACTAGACGAGACCAAAACAATGAGACTGCCCTCATCAGTATTGTGGCCACTGATTGGGTCAGGCTCGGTCAGCCTTACAAGCATTAGCATGCTAACTTTGTATCAAATTTTATCCATTTTTATTGTCTTTACAATGGTGTAGCGGGCCAACAAAAGAAAAACTGCAGGCCGCACTTTGGACACCCCTTACTTAAATAATACTGACCTGTGAAGGTTGTAAGCCAAGTCGATGGCAATGAGCACCCCAGTGGGGGAAGGATAGATGCTCATGTTGTCCGTAGTGTAGTCCAAGAACTTGGCTCTTGCGTAGCGCTCAATATCATGCGAGTCATAGTCACCCCAACGCAGCTGGATGTCAATCCAGTATTTTTGGGTGGTGGTGCTGTCCATCACATCCCTGCAAAGAGTCAGACATGGAGTTTACATGAAGTTCATACCCCAGTTTCATGTGCATAGACAATCGATGAAGAGAAGTTCCGAGTCATACTTTGAGTCAGCCAGCAGAGATGGCCGAGAGACGTTCCACTTGTAGGATGCAAAGAGGAGGATGTCGGCACAAGACGAGTTCATCTTGTAGGACTTCCTGGGGTGGATGGTCTCCTTCTGCACAGTCTCGATCTCAAGAGCATCTAGCTCCTGGTCAAAAACCTAAAAGCAAAAACACATTCATATCTGTACAAATAAAAGCAGGGAAATATAGCTTTCCATTTCTTATTACTCTGTGGAGAAAAATCCTACCTGACAGAGATCCATGACAACACTCTCATGAATCTTCTGCCACAAATGAGCCCTGAAGATCTGAATGAGGGAGATCTTCAGTGTGGGGATCTTTCCGTGCATAAAGATTCCAGTCAGGTCAAGTTGCACCTGGAAACCCACATATACCTAAAGAGGGGGGAAAACACTATTAGTTTCTGAAGCTTTTAACCTTCAAAATATTACTTTTTAACCCCTACAAATAATGCTATTGTAGTTCTATTTGGAACTAACATTGGCTCTGTTGATCGTGGGCGACCACCAAAGAGTGAAGCGACGGTTGGGGATTTGGTTGAGACCAGATCTCTGCGCATTGGTCAGCTTCTTCCACTTCATGGACTCTTCAAAGCCACTGGCCTTCTCCCTTTAGTCCAGAAAGACAATTGGTCAGTTTGATTTAGATTCAATATTGGGGAAAACACACACAATAAGAAAACCTGGCGACGTGAGTATAATTGATTTCTCAACATGACTCACCAGAAGAGACCTTCCCATGTGGGGAAGTAGGTGCCTCTGAAGAGAGTGTGTTCCAGGATGCCTTCCACACCACCCAGAGCCTGGATCATATCTGTCCGGTAATTGTTGAGGTTCCACAGTTTTCCATCATGCCTCTGATGGGTCCACCAGAAGGGATTCTGCTTCAGCACCTGCATTATTCCAAAAAACAGATGCATCAATTTTCAGATTCACTTCAGCATTTGGTGTTAAACACAGTATGTTATCATGCAACACACGTTAATGCTGACTGGAGCTCGTTTGAACTTTGCATGGAACATGCATTTCCAGCTAAAATATCTCTCCATCATACCTGGTATTGTTTAAAGTCTGTTCTGACTCTCCAGCCTTTGTCATAGGCCAGTGTGTGTCTGTCTTTTTGGAAAAGGGTGTTGATACGTGGAATTCCTCTGTCCCATGAGTCCTCCAAATCCTCCAAAGTGAGACGCCTGAGATACAGAACACAAACTGCCATTTGTTCCACAGCTTACGGCATTCTTTCCTTTGTGGGCAAGGAAAACTAGAAATATGTGGGTGTCTAGCATTCACAATACACAAGTCTAATGACCGGGGAAGCCTTTTATGAAAACATGCCCATCATGAGATCTCCAAGTACTTTCATAAAAACACTACCAATGAGAAGAACAAAATACCTGTTCTGTGCAATGGCTTCTTGCCTCTTGAGGGCGTACTCTGCCCACACTCTCTGCGAGTCAATGAACTCACTTTCCCATGGCTGAATGTAACGATACAAGTTTGGGATCAGTTGGTCCTCTTCGTGACTCATTCCGGACCTGAAATGGGTGATGCCCACATCTGTCTGCTTGGACCACCTGGTGGGGAAAGAGAACAGTTTAATACCAACTTTGAAGTAATTTAAGGATCAAGGAAAAAGTGCCGCCTTACCGCAGATCAGACTGTGGAATCAGCACATGGCCCATGGACAACATGCCCAGGCCTCCCAACTCCTTGGGAGTATAGAATACGACAGGCGGGAAGCGACTGGGCATTTTGGAGTTCAGACCGATCTTGATACGCGTTTGAATCTTGTTCTCACATTTGACCAGTAGATCCAGGAGCTCCTGGGTGTTGACCACCGCTTCACGGAAGTAGGTCATCAGACCGATGAGAGCTGTGTTCCATTTGTTCACAATCTGGAGGCAAAAACATTCATTATAACTCTTAGGTCTTTTTGACAAACACTTCCTCCAATTTTTAAGACTGTACATTTTAGGATGCGCAATTTTTTATCAAAACAGATACCGATAATTATTATTAAATCTATTACTAGAGATGCTTTGATCGGGGGCCGATATTTGCCTTTTTCAACTGATCGCGATCGACTGATGAGCTGCTGAGCCCAGGCGATCTTTACCACAGCTGTTTGTGTTCACATGGCTAAGGATTGTATTCACCGGAAACTTCCTACAAAAGGGATACAAACTCAGTCAGGGAGACAGTATTACATTTCCATATTCCTTGTTACACACATGCAGGAGATGTGTGCTTTAACTCCCGGACAGTGCGTGTCTTGCCAGAACACCGCGCCAAATTAAGAGCAAGCTCTAAGAAGAGCATCGTCGAGAAGCCTTGTTCTAAAATTGTAATCCAACACCATGGTGGAAAATAAACTTTTTACTGGAGGACTACAGGAAAGAGAATGGCTAAGCATGTTACACACACCAAGCAGGACAACACAAGAAGCTAACAGCTAAAGCATCCATGTAAAATAGGGGTGATCGATGAAGATGTCGCTATTATCAATACAGAGCATGGTATCAGTGTATAAACGATACTAAAACAATTAGATTGATCTTTATCTTTTTACTGTTCTTAATACAAAATCTTTATTTTTTAATTGTTTTTTGTTATTGTTTACAAATATTTAGATACAGGAGGGCTTTGAAGGAAAAAAACATTTTTTTTTAGAAAGGAAGCCAATAAACATTTTTTCTTCTGTTTAGATTTTGTGCACAAGCCACTTTATTTAGTCAAATAACACATTTTTTTTAAAAAAGGAAGCCAATAGACATTTTTTCTTCTGTTTATTTTCTGTGCACGAGCCACTTTATTTAGTTAAAAAGTTGTATGGAGCAGGCAATACCACACATCTGATTTCCAACAATACTAGAAAATTTTAAATGTAATAAGATAAGCTTGATAAAAATGTGTTACTGTTTAAATTCTACCAGCCACTCCCGCAAATGAATGGATGGACAATCTGTCAAAATATCGGATCGGGATATTAGGCCAGATATGTTAATCGGGACATCCCTATTCATTATACTTAAAATGTTTTAACTGCAGTTTGTACACATCTAAGGTGGATTTGACAAACGGTAGATGTAGATTTGTCCTAACTAAGGACGACATCTCTACTATGTTTGGGATAACCCAACCCTCATAAATAAGTAGTGAAGCTTATGTCCTTATTTTCATCAATCAGTGTGGCGATCACATATTTTGCTAGAAAAAACTAATGTGAAAAAGCTTGAAAGTACACAGTGGCTCCTAGCGGTTTACTAGCTCACAAAAGCCTGTATCTTCACCAATAATAAAGGGCTTGTTGTCCAACGCCATCACCTCAATGACAAAATCACTGGTCGTTTTATCCCTCAGGTTGTCTCTTTCATACCTAGGCTACAACCCTTTGGAGTTTCCGTCAAATAAAACTACCACAAAAGGAAATGATTAAAGTGTGACTAAAACTAAGTATTCTCATCCAAAAGACTAAGACTAAAACTAAGATGGCTGCCAAAAACACCAGGTTTGGAATTAAAATATTCACTGACCTTTGTAAAAGTGGTTGAGCCAGAGGCCATCAGGATCTGCCGCACTCGGTTGTGGAAGCGCTGCATTGATTCATCATCCACACGCAGGAAACACTGAGCTGTCCTCTCTTTGGTAACCTACACATGCAAATACACAAAAGCAACGATGCCTTTAACACCGCAATGGTATGGTGGCCACAACATTTTGGGTCTGTGGAAGGTAAAAAACTGGTACTGGTCAATGAAGGGAAAGTATTTCTTTACCTCATTCTGCAAATTCCAGACACCGTCCTTATGGGTGAACTCCTCATAGCTTGTTCGACATTTGGGCAAGATGCGGCACTCAAAGCCACACATGTTGAAGAGCAGGTTGGGATTGTCTTTGCTGTAGACGGACACAAAGCTGTTCTCCCACTGGACTGTGGTCACAGACCTTGGCAGGCGGTTCTTGATGTCCCAGAACACTGCACGCCCACTGAGATGAATATGAAAAGACTTATAGTCAAATTTTTGACTAGTTTGAAATACATAGTAGTATAAATCAGAGGCAGACGACTCACAGATTGACATCGTGCTTCATCAGCCTCATGCGGGCATCACGGGGCCAACACTTCTTGTTGTTGTAGCCCACAATGTTCTCATTGTTGGGGTCAGGGTGCTCTGTCAGATACCTCTGAATGAGATCCCGAGCCTCGTCAGCAGAAAACCTGATGAAGTCACAAGAGAATAATTACACAAAAATCTAACTAGCCAAGCGTAAAAAAGGAAATACTAAATTTCAAACAACGTTCTAACCTGAAGAAGATGTGAATGCGGTCGATGTAGCGGCAGTACAGCCTGATGGGGTGGGCGCTCTCTGTTGCTGTGTCTTGGAAACTGAGGAAGTCGTTGGGCATCTGAGGGGGACCTGCCATCTCGCTGGCTCGGTGCAGACCTAACACTAGTAGATCCATAACTAGACCATAGTACTGTACAATGAATGAGGCAAACTGGAGTCCCCGGATGATGCCGTAAGAGTTTGTGTGATTCATGTCCTAAAAACAATAAGAAAATGTTCACTTACTTTTTGTATTGCATTACAAATGTGATAACAGAAAAATAATTAGGAATTATTTGATATATTCAACAAGGAACTGTACTTTATGGAAATGTTGCCTATCATTCACAATCCCTATGTAGGACAAGAACACATTTTTCTTTTTTTATGCATGAAAGTATGAGGTGGCTAACAATGCAGCTACCGTATTTTTCGGATTATAAATCGCTCCGGAGTATACGTCGCACCCCCCGAAAATGCATAATAAAGAAGGAAAAAAAACATATATATGTCGCACTGGAGTATAAGTCGCATTTTTGGGGGAAATTTATTTGATAAAATCCAACACCAAGAATAGACATTTGAAAGGCAATTTTAAATAAATAAATAATAGTGAACAACAGGCTGAATAAGTGTACGTTATATGAGGCATAAATAACCAACTGAGAAGGTGCCTGGTATGTTAACATAACATATTATCATAAGAGTCATTCAAATTACTATAATATATAGAACATGCTATACCTTTACCAAACAATCTGTCACTCCTAATCAATAAATCGGATGAAATCTTCTTCCTCGATGTCGCTCCTAAATAACTCTGCCAACTCCAAAGATATGCGCCGCTTCCTCTTGTCGTTTTCTGCTGCATATTTCACTACGTCCAGCTTGTAATCTGCAGTACATGATTTTCTTTTCGGTGCCATTTTTGTTCAGCCCTTCTCAGTTTTTATAAGTTACCACCAACGTTGAAATGATCCATTTTAATAGCTACGGCAGTAGCATATAGCAGTTAGCATTCCATGACCCACAATGCACTTCTGCCATGACCCTCCCCGCCGAATTCTTATTGTTTGACGAGTGTGTGACGATTGCTGATATTTTCTTCGTCTCTTCCGCCATTGTGATAAATATTATTATTTAATATTTTACGGTAAGGTGTTATTAAATTCACACATAAGTCGCTTCGGAGTATATGTCGCACCCCCAAACTATGAAAACAACTGCGTCTTATAATCCAAAAAATACAGTAATTAGAGTACTCTATTGCAACCGTAAAGCTCTCTAAAACATCCTAAAACCACTAACAATATTCTATTTGCATCTTGTGACCTGAATATTAACAATATTGTTATTATAAGCGTTAACGTAGACCATTTTTTTAGCGGCGCCGTGATCGCAGAGCTAACTAGCTTACGCAGTACACTATCGACAATATGAGCTGGTGCTGCATAGCCTCTGAGCTAATGAAAGTTAAATCTAAATTATAAATCGTGCCTCTCACCTGGACAGTAGAAGGTTGTGATCATAAACCAAGAAGTTGGTCAACTTTGACATTCAACTTGTACCCATAGATGGCGAAAACGACACGAAAAAACACTCACTTGTGGCCACTTTCCTATTTTTAAACCTGCTTTAGGATTTTAAAGAATTATTCACCTAAATGGGAATATAAGAACATTCTTTTTGTCGGCATCCCAGTAAGAGCTGACCTTGTACAGTAAGTGATTGTTTTATTATGTTTGTAGCTTGTATATCTTGTTTAGCACTCGGCTATACTGCTACATGATGCTCAGTGTTTCACTAAAGCTGGATCAACTTACCACTCAGCTCTTAAAACCTATAGCTCATCCTGTATATTCATGCTAAAAAATATAGGGTTCTGGATCATCATTTGTTCCAAAGTACTTTGTTGTCGCTTTTGAAGTCTGCCATGATTAGTAGTGTTGTTGTTAAAGGGAAAAGCAAACGTGAAGCCTCTGTGAAATTAACACGTCGCCGTATGCTTAATGACAAAAATACGCAAATATTGTTGGGTCAATAGAGACGACTGTACATTTTAATGACTTTACTGTAACTCCTGCGTCACAAAAACTAAGACTCACTTTCGCCGAACAACAACGTCATTCACACATGCGCAGAGACAAATACAGCTCCTAACAAATATTACATGTTATTATAAATCTGCCGGTTACTACAGTACATACAGGTTGTATTTACCCGATGTCACAACCGGCTCATTAAATATGCAAGGCTACAAGTGGTGGGGATTTGGTTGGCATTTTGCCTTTCTTGAAAAAAAAAGGCCCTATGCTTGGTTGTTTTAAGAACCATTCGAATCGCAAAAAGTTTAAAAGTTTCTTCAGAGTTCCTCGAGAGAAGGGCGAAAGATGTCAAGATTTTACGAAAGGACAAGACAAGTGGCACGTACTTCAGTCCAAGAAGGCAGAGTTGAAGAATGCACACATTTGCAGTGATCCCTTTGTTATAGGTTTGTTTGTTATACTTTTAACTTCTAGTATTTCCCATTTATTATTATCTTGATATTATTTGTATTTTATCTTGTTTGGTTCTTAAAATGCATGTTTGCAGGGAGTGTTTTGTAAACAATATAACTCGGTGAGTCTAGATAAAATAAATCAAAAGTGAGCAAAGCCTAAAATAGTTAAGCTTTTACAAAACGCAGCAGTCATAAATGAAGCACATATAAAACGTTGATATCTATAATTATATTTTGATGGACGGAAATACATGCGCACCCGTAACGGCGCGTGTAAAACTAAGGCAACAAACATGGCTGTAGACGCAAAGTTAAGTCATGAAATGCAACCTTACCCTAGCAGACACGATGCGTGATTTATCTGGGAGAATCTTGATACCAATATCCTTGACCCAGCCACACACAAAGAAGTTGTAGACCTGTGTACTTTTCCAAATTTTCATAGGGTCTGTCGTGTACCAGATAGTTCGACATGTCTGGGAACGTGACCGACGGATAATCCTTGAGGTCACTCGACAAATCTTTTTTTGATAACTTATAGGGATAGATTCCATTGCATACGCGAGGCATTCAATCGATCGCAACTGGACTGTTGGGTTTGTCTTAGAAGACGCTTCGCCTCTTACCAAAGTAGTCTTCATCAATGTGTTCCAGATGAATAAGAACATCCATAGACACTGTTACATAGTTGGCATTTTTTTTGCTCGTATTTGCTTTTAGTGGTAAGACATAGCCCTTGCATACTCAGTTCGTACACGATTTTCTGCAAAGTTGCCATGTTGGTTTGATGGCCCGCTACTTCGTTAACTTTGGTTTAAAAGTCCCATGACTGAATACAACCTATATACTTACAGCGTATATATATATATATATATAAAACAATGGAGGTTTTTGATGTCTTTAGAGCGCTTTTAGGCGGAAAAGAGTGACTTAAATTACCTTTAATGTTAGACTTAGACTTCCTTTATTGTCATTCAAATTTGAACTTTACAGTACAGATAAGAACGAAAATTTAGAATGTTAGAATGCAAAAAAAAATAAATGTGTTCTTCAAAAAACTGCAGTACCTTTGTAAAATGTATTAGAAATCCGTTTACCTTGTAGTTGATGACCACATTGTTCTTGGCCGTCATGTAATCAGCAATGTTGTGGTCCACAATAAGACGCAGCAGCCTGTTAAGCAATGTCAGATCTATCTTCTCGTACATCTTCTCATAGCGAGATTCCAGCATCACGTTACACTCTCCTTCTGCAGTTTCCCAGACATCTTGCAAGTTGTTAACGCCTGCAAACATTCAAAAGGATAGGAGTATAAATATGATCTGTATTGACGATTTTAAACATTGTTTATGTAATGGCAGTGCCTCGACCTTGGCACCACTTGTAGACGAGCAGTGGAGGTGGCTCAGTGTCGGCGGGTTTGATCCAGGGTGGGAACAGCCGTCTCTTGTCAGCTTCATACCACAGATACTGATCCAGGTAAGCGTCTGTGATCTTCTCCAGGGGTTCGACGTCGTACACCGGCACCAGGTGGCTGTACAGGTCCATGAACTCGATCCCCACCTGTGCAAAACAAGAACAGTGTAATGAAGGTCAATGCAATGAAGCTTCTGGTTAGCTCCTCAAAAAACCTCTGTCAAGAATGAATGCATAGCGGGCCAACTTTTAATGTTTGCAATCCAGTAGATCTCCCCCCATATTTGTGAGTGTTGATTATTTTAATATAAAAAAAATTATTTTACTTAACTCACAACAAATGAATAGCAAGTTAAATTTAGCACTGTCAAATCCATAATTGCCACTGCAATGATCCATTGTTTAAGGCTGTTATTTGGTTTTGGACATGACCACTATAAATGAATTTTCGCCAGGTAAGAATATCTATAACTTTTATAATTTCATAACTAAAGCATAAAAAACACTTTACTACCTTCTAAATACATTTGACAACATAATGAGAGCCCTCTAGTCACGGAATAACAACAATGCTAATGTAGGCATGCTAACTTTTTAAGTTAATTTTGCAGCCGTACTCCTCAGTCACAACTTGGTACTTGATACATGCTAACTGCTACCATGCTAATGTAAGCATGCGCAGGTGGTGGAAGACTGGTTGGCCCCCAACACTGTGGTTCCGGGTTCAATACACAGTCCCACTGTGACCATGTCGAAGTATACCAAAAACCCCCAGTTGCTACTGATGTCATCAATAGGTGAATGTGGTAATAATGTCAAAGCCCTTTGATTACCTTGAAGGTAGAAAAGCGTGATACCCTTACCCATAAGTCACCTTCCCACTCTTTGAATCTAATGTAGTAATGCTGCCTGTGGCCAGAGGCTGAGCCAGTCAGTGGCCACGAAACTGAACCACATAATCTAATTGGTTTGGTCTAATCAAATTTTCAATAATACCGTAGTATTGATATTTTCAATTCATTTAGTCATGTTTTTGCTTGAAAAGGCTTCATCTACAGGAAAATGTAGAATGTGTTTAAAAACCCCCCCAAAAAATCAGCAATGTGGTGAAAAAGCAATATTTGAAAACAAGATGTGGCCAGGAACAACTGCTCAGATTTTTTGACAGAATCTTAGCTTTTATAATTAATAATAATAATTAGCACTTACAATGCAACTTGTTAATTTTATATTCATTTGACTGCTTGTATATAATATATATATATATATATCTGTAAATACAAAAGTGTATGTTGTAATAAAAACTACATAAATTAGTTTACATCATTAAAAACATGATTTATTACACAAAAAAAGAAGCTACTTTTAAGGACTACTCAAACTGTTATGGGAGTCATTCTCAGAAAGACTCGTGGTACCTGAAGTATTTTTAAAATTTATTTTGTACATTTTGTAGTCATTACATAAACAGTTCTAATAAATTTCTATAATACTTCAAAGAAAACTGGGTTTGTTGAAAAAAAAAAAAAAAATCTACCCAAACATTTAATAAAGTTAAATACAAATAAGGCAAGAATAAGGAAAGTATTCCACACTTCTTTTTTCTAAAGTAAATCTGTACATCAGACATGGGCATCTACATCAACAAAAAGATTTGCCTGAGTGGCTGGACAGAACAGATTAGCTCGATTTTTGATTAGGCCGATAATCGTTAAAAATAAAGAATCGTGATTAAATTTAAAAAATCGATTTTTGTGACACTCCTAGTGGTCATAGATTTTTCATATGACAGGAGTGTTCTGTTTTAAGTACCTATTGTAAAATTAAAATGTTGCTATATAGTGTTCTACTGCAAAAATATCACGGTGTAACTTTTTAACTGTCCTTACAGGTCAGTCGGTTAAAATCGATTGCTAACTTAACATAAACACATACAAATTATTTTTACTATTAAATTGGCAAACTTAACTATTTTCTAGTCTCACAAAAATGTCACAATTCATGACTTTGAGTCAGTCAGGATGTCGGTAGACAAGTGCAATTTACGAATGCATGTCGAGCAGGAGTAAAAACAATGGTTTGGTCCTGACCTCTTTGAAGGCTCGCTGGGTGAGCAGGTGACGCTTGATCCTGGACAAAGCCTCGTGGGGATTGTCATATGCCTGCTCTATCAGACCCAGTTCTTCTCTTTGAGACTGGTTTAAGCGAGACTTCACACTAGGACACACATTGTTAAAAGATACATCCATTAAGGCTGCTTTTCGGGGTGGAATGACCACAGCTGTTGAATGTTTGTTTACCTGTAAGCCTCTTTGAGCCTCTCCAGGGCCAGGATGAGTAGCTTGGTGTCGTGCTTGTATGACAATGGTGGGAAGGGGATGGGTGAGAACCGTCGACTCTCCAGCCAGTGAACAGTTGTGGTGTAGATGGCTACAGCTTCCTCAGCTGTGATGTAGGGGCCATCCTGTAGGAAAATCATAATAACCACTTTCACAAATATATATAAAACATTTTTAGCAGTTTGACATCAAATGACGGTTTTGTGGGCATGTTTGTAATATTGATATGTTAATAAAAGTGAAGTGAAGTGAATTATATTTATATAGCGCTTTTTCTCTAGTGACTCAAAGCGCTTTACATAGTGAAACCCAATATCTAAGTTACATTCAAACCAGTGTGGGTGGCACTGGGAGCAGGTGGGTAAAGTGTCTTGCCCAAGGACACAACGGCAGTGTCTAGGATGGCGGAAGCGGGAATCGAACCTGCAACCCTCAAGTTGCTGGCACGGCCGCTCTACCAACCGAGCTAAACCGCTAAAAAAACAAACTTGACCCTTGAATTTAATTCAAAGCAATGTCTGAATGGCGACATATTCGCTGCTGCAGCAGCTAGTGATAAAGAGCTGCCATTAAATTCAATATTCCTCCCGCTCTTACGCACAGGCAAGCAGTCCAATGCAAGTGCGCCTATGTAAGAGGATTTCCAAAAAACAAAACAAAAAAACAATAAGTTTTTTGTCCCAGCAACTTACCTTCAGGTAGTTGTGCTGTCGCTCCTGCTCAGCTTTCAGATACAGACGAGTCAGTCTTCCCAGGTTCTTTTTGCAGACCGTCTTGTCAACCGTGGCTCCGCGACGGATTCGCTCGCGGTTGTAGTGGGCCGTGTTGGTCCACCAGTCGGCTTTGGCTTTCACATAACGCAAGATCATGTTCTCGATGGGTGTTGGCAAGCCGGGCACCTGTAGGGAAAAGAGAAACGTTACATCTTTAGTTTTACATTCCCTTTGTTGTATCTTCATGACGGTAATGACTTGTTATATACCAACCTTCCAGGGGATGTTGGCCTTCCAGCACCTCCACGACTCACTGAGATGCTGCAGAATGGTCCTGGCCTTGTTCTGTTTAATGCCCTCGGGCATCATGTCTAGGATGTCGTGCATTACAGCAGCACGCAACTCCAGATCAAAGTGAGACTCCACGCGCTGTTTGGTTACGGTCTTGGCCACACCCTTAGAGTGACGCCCTGTTGGCAAATTTAAATTAAAACAATTACAAGTAGTTCACACACAGAATGCAAAATCCATTGTCTGAGTTCCACACATCTAAATATCGACAGTAACCACAGTTATAGCAAAACTCTATGTAACATTTTACATTTTTGTTTGCCTCTTGGGACGAATGTAGTTATACATTCTTTTATGTGCTTTAATACTGTATCATTGTTCATTTAGGATATAACAAAAAATTTGGCTCACCTTCAAACTGTCTGGCCAGTAGATTTCCAAGCCACCTCTCCAGCAGGGGAGTGATGCCCCTCATGAAGAAAAGCCACACCCTCCATCCAGGCGCCCAGAAGCCACAACCTGGCCCCTTGCCTACGGGACCCTGATTAATCACAATAGCCAAACATGAACTCAAAATTCTACAATTAAAACATGCAGTGATGGATTTGAGACAATTACATACACTGAGTGGTGTGCTAAATACATCATGTGAAACATTTATTAATGCAACAATAACTAGTATTAATAATATTTTATTAGTATTACCATTTTAAAATTGAAATGATGGAAAAACCTTGATTGGTAACTGCTCTTGATTAACTCCCGGACTAAATGGTAACGGATCGCTTGTTTAAATGCTAACATGAAAACAAGAATCATTAACATCCTTCCCCATTAAACGACTTACCCCAACCTAAACTGCTTGCTAGTGTTACCATAACTGAGTTATTGTGCAGAAATATGAGGGAAAAACACTACAAAAGTACACAGTAGCAAAAAATATCAGTGAGAATAAAACAGATAGTTGGATATAGAGAACATTCAAACCCTGTATTTTTTTAATTGAAAATATTGAAATTCCACAACATAGTGAATTTGCAAACAGTTAAATTATGCACAAAGCAAACTATAACCTGCTAGCCAAGAACGTACAACAATTCTTCTCAACAAAGGAAGAAATATAGCTTAAAAGAAAAATGTAATTTAAAACATTTGTATGCAAACACAACACTTAAAACCTTTAGTATATCAGTATGTGGAATTAAATTATGAAATGGATCAAGCAAATAAATTAAACAAAGTAAAATAACCATGATAAACATTCAGAATTAATTGGTAATCTTATTCATCTCACCACATGAAATACAACTTACTTCACTAATTACTTTTTAATGTTGTTACTTACAGAGTATATTGTGAATTAATTGACAACAGGAATTGAACACAAGTATTAGCAACTGCTATGTAAAGGAAAAGATGTAGGATGAAATAAGCTCTGCTTCTTCCTACTCCTTTTCGAACATGTTAAAAAGAGAAACTGGAAATTGTGATGTATCACGTGTAATTGTACGCATGTTCTAAATAAACTCAAAACTTATATAACACATTGCTGTCCTAGTAACTAACATATTCAACTGTGCACACTAAACCTACAAACTGTGGTCTCTTAAGAACAGAGTGATTGTTTAATACTGCAAAGAATATGAGAGAAGTGTTTTTATAGGGCGTTTAAGGACCACTGAACAACGGCCAACACAAGGCCCTACAGAAATAATATGTTTAATTTGTTACACACTTTCCATTAAAAAAAATTGGCAGTTCGACCCATAGAATGGATAAATTATTAAGACAACACTATAATAATTTCAGCGTCTGAACAATACTGACCGCAATAACAACTGTGATGATTTTGGTCACGACACTTGTGAAATTTTCATATCCTTACAACCCGAGAAACGTCTCAATTAAAAAAAATCGAATAATACTTACAGTATTGAAGCGGTAGTAGATAAGATGCTTCAGATCTTTGCACATCCGGATTTGTCTCATTAGCTTGTACTTGTAGCGGTACATGCCAGTCAGCTGTCCCACATGAGCGAAGATGTACTGCAGTCCATCAGACAACTATAAAAAATAAGTCATATTGAGAATTGGCTTACTAATTCATCAGGTTGGGTCTTAAAATAATGCACAACTATCCAAAGGTTAACAAAAGTACAGAAAATATACACTAATATGACCTGGAAAGCATCCACATTTCCCAGTCTGTACTGCACATGGCTGTCCACCACCAACTTGCTGAGTCGCAACACCTCTCTGCAGAGGTGGAAAGCGTTGCCAAACCTAGACTTTTTGCGTTCCTGGAAGGGTAAATAATAAAATGTCAAGTAATTATATAAGAGTATACAATGCTAATGACAAAGGTTTAAGTTTGTACCTTTGTGGTCAGTGTTTTGACAGGCTTCAAGTTGAAGTTGTAATCAAGATGCAGGTAGTTGAGGTTCTTGCGATGGATAAGCAGATTGAGCATGTTGTAGCCCTGTCGGCAGACCTGCAGGCCCACCTCCACCCAGTCCAGCTTGGTGGACTGAAAGAACTTGGTGGCCTTGAAGGAGCGGAACAGGTACCTGTAAGCCAAGCAACATAGTTCTTAACAGCAAATCTCGGATGATGAGCAAAACAAAGGCTTAAAAGAATAAATCTAAGTCTGTAAAAGGAAAATCAAAACAAAAATGCCACACCTCTTTTTCTGGGCCTTGGGTGGTCTATGTTTGAGAGCATTGAGAACATAGTACTTGAGCAGTTTCTGATAGGACACACGTACTTTCACCGGCTGTCCAGCAGGGCAGTGCTCACGGTACCTGTTGAAATTAAAAACCTCTCTTTTTAAAAAAGAACATTTTTTTGATGACAATTATTAACATGTTGGCCTGCTTACCAGTTTTTGATCAGAGGGATATCGATGGCTCTTCTGGTGCGACCTGAACGAAGATTAAAAGGCCGTGGCGCCCAAAGCAGAGCGATGCCATTGGCGGTGTTGTCAGTGTAGAGTGGCGTCTCCTTCAGGAAGGGCTCCACAAACTCGGGAAGCTCAAACTCCTCGTCGTCATCTGGTAGAGGCTCTTGACTCTGAAAAGAAGCAGGTAGCAACAATGACAATATGAGACATTAAATCATCACACTGAGGCACAAACTAAAAATGACTTATCAGTTCCTTTACATAAACAATATCTGACTGATGGCAGACCTAATGCAACTGCACAGGGCCATAAATAAAAGCCACCATTCATTTTAATATTCCTCCATTTGTTACGCACAGGCAAGCAGACCAATGCAAGTGCGCCTTTGTAAGAGGACTTGATCAATGAATTAAAGCAACAGATAGGCTCCCAAGAACAATGTAGGGATGCACAATAAAAAAAATGTAATCACAGAAACCGGATGTTGGCATGATGTAAGCAATATGCACAGAATGTCAGCGTCGTGGACGTACGTTAATACATCCGAAATAATCAGGGATAGTGATTTACAAAATGTTTAATGTGCATAATTTAAAGAAAGTCGCGCTCTTTTAAGGAGAGAAAATGTAATCGGAGCATAAGCGCGAAGCAAGTGTGACAGTCAAACTTGCCGCAATGTACAAACATGAGTAGTCTTTAATAAAAGTCAATAACAGGCATGACGAAGTTTCTAGAAACTTGAAAATTCTCAAAGTACATTGTACAATAAGCAGCAACAATTGAAAAATAGAGTAAAATTATATAAGATAAAATATATTAGTCATTTAAGAAATATTTTTTTCATATGTATATATTTTTTTGCCATCTTAAAGAAAATATATGAATCATCGCAGATTATGCAAATCATAAACTGTCATATTGACCACTCCACTAGCCACGCCCCCAAAGGTATGCTGGCTAACCAGGGGAAACACTGCTAAATCTTGTGTAAATATATATATATATTTATATATGTACATAAATGTAAATTATCGTTATCCGGTGTGAAGGTCTGGAAAATTATCGGTATAGGTCCAAATTTCCATTATCATGCATCCCTAGAACAACGCATTGTGTTAAGTTGTTGTCTATAGAAGACACGAGACGCACACTTACCTTGACTGAATGTCTGTGTGAAATAGGGTTGATCAGTGGATCAAAGTAAAACGCAGGAAGATCTGGGTCTTCGGTCTTGATGAACACCACATTGGGTGTATGGTACCTGCATACGAAACAACAAACTCTTTTTTACAACCAACAAGAAACAAATTAAGTATAACTATTTATAAAATATATAACAGACAGGGTTTCCCTACATGTACAATATTTTCAGACTATAAGGCGCACTTAAAATCCTTTTTATTTTCTCAAAAGTCGACTGTGCGCCTAATGGAGGTATTAATTCTAGTGGTGCTTACCGACATTAAAAGCTTTTTTATTTAGTACATTGTGTAATAAGTGTGATCAGTAGATGGCAGTCACATATAAGAGATACACGTGGACTCCAGGTTGACTGATGTCTGGTTAGTAAATGATGCTATCAAGTACACAAAAGCAAGCAAGCATAATCATTTGATGTTTCATTGAGCATATACAACATTACACAGGGCCCTGAAAAAACTGTCAAAATGTTTTAACAAGACTTTAGTAAGCAACGAAGCCGCACAACTTGATGGTAAAAGGAGCATTACGGCTACCGCAGTCAGACGTGTTGTGTTTCAACATACAAGTATTATTAGGGTGTGTGTATAAGGACCCCAAAATGGCTATCAGGAGACATTATTTGGCCTTTTTTCCCCCGACTTATTAAGCAAAAATAATTTACTTATTGGGTCCTGCTGATGGGTATTCGGGATCTGTATAAGTTCAAAAAATGTGCGCATGTCCGCCTTTGTAGACCACGTCGTAGTCAATAAGCTCCTTTTTCTCTATCCTCTTGTTGTGGGGCATTCATTCTGTGCGGTTGTCATTTCTGATATAATGTAGCATACAGTTCTAACTTATATCTGTCAGTGGACTCGCTATGGAAGTGCTAAGAACTACCAGTACAACCAAGATGATGGAAAGAAGACACCCAGGTAAATAGGACCGCCAACTAAACGGGTTGAAGATGGTCTGTAAAATCTAATCTATGCAACATTTTGACAAAAGAACCATCATTACATGTTATGCAGACCACAAGGAAGTGATCTTTAATGTGCCTTTTGTGAGAAAATAGACTTGAGTAAACCCGCTCATCGGCAGTGCACCTTATAATCCAGTGAAAAATGTGGTAATTGATCATAAAAATTGCTTCTTACCAGGTGAGGTGAACATGGTGTGGCAAGTTGTTGTACAGGTAGGGGAATGCGATTTTGTACTCCGTCCTGATAGGCTGCCTGATGATGATCTTGTTGATGTCATTGAACTCATTCCAGTCTTCATCCCTTCGGGAAGAAAACAGAAAAACATTAAGTCGACAATTTTTTTTTGCTGGGAGATGTGCAGCAAGATATGCGGAAGGTCCTTACTGGAGGTTGATGTCTCGGACGAGTGGCTCAAATTTAGGCCCCCCTGGTATGGCCATGTTTAACGCCTTGGACGTAAAAAAGGCCTTAAGGTCAAACAGGTAGAAGTAGTTGAAATCCACCAAGTCTGTTAGCAGCTGGTTGGCCAGGCGGTACAGAGTGGACATCATGGGAAGTGTGAACTGCCAGCGACGGTAAGTGGTGCCGTTTACAAACCTGAAACAACGAAAAGTCAGTGCATTGTTCGCAAATAACCCAAAAAGATGTCAAGCGGTCCTTACTTTAAAGTCTCTTTGAGGGGCTGGTGCTCGTAGAGCCATTCCGCTACTGAACCGTCCTCCTCTTGATCCATCTCCATCTGAATGGCCTCCAGGGGTTCTACGTCCAGGATATTGTCTGCGTAATCCAGCGGCGGCTCCTCATCGTCGAACGGCGGGAAGCGCATCCTTTTGAAGTGTCGACGGTCACGCTTCTCTCGACGCATCATGATCCACATGGTGCTAAGAGGGGATACAGGGAAGTACGTCAATCGCCACGCTTAACTTTTGTGTGTGAAATGCATCATTCTTACCCCCACTGGGCGATGTAGACTGGCTCGATGACCCACGGTATTTCATTCACAAAAGAAATGGCCCCAGTGATGTGGTAGAGGACTGGCACGTCTCTGATCTGTTCCCAGGGCATTGGCATGTTCTCCAGGAGTTTCAGAACTGCATGGGGCATGTACTTGAGGGCACTGTGGAGAAAACAAACTGGATCAGTTCAATTATATTAACCAAAACACGAAGCTTGAGGGCATACATTAGATTTTGAAGACCGGATGATTAAGAATTAAAATGAAAGATAATAGTACTCTTACCCCAAGTAAACTCTCTTGTCATGCCGGAACTTCCTGTTGGTCATGTCCCCATGGTCCCTGATGATCTTACGGACATGCTCCGGTGGCATGTCTTCTTTCTGAGCATCCACAAAGCCAAACTTTCTCTTCTCCGAGTAGCGCTTTGCCTGGAGCTGCTGCCATTTTCGGGCTGTGGGGTTGGAAGACATTCAACACATGACACAAATCCACCATGACCACGGAAGGCTTCAAATGAAGACCTGCGGGGAGCGAGCAAACCTTTCTCTTGCAATTTCTCCTCCGTCATGTAGTCTGGGACCTGAGGTGGAAGGGGTACACCTGGAGGTGGGATCCCAGGAGGGACTCCTCTGAAGGGGAAGGGAACTGCCATGGCGCCTCTAACTACAAGCAAACACAAAGGAAACCATGTTAGATGGTTGAAGGTGCTTTCAATATTTGTTTACTTCTCTGTGTTACAAACTTAATTAAAAAACGGTCATAAAAGGGCTGCACGATTAATCGACAATGAAGGTTTTAATTACTGCAATCACCAACTGCATGAGTTGGAAGTTGTTTTTATTTCCTTCGCCGTCACCGCCATTTGAGTGACAAACACGTTGGCCAATCAGAATTATTGAGCCTCACGTTTCTTCGTCTCACTCTCTGCATTGCTCTCAGCACCCAAGCACTTTTATTTAACAGTAGAATTACCTGACCCCAGTGAGTCCTCTTTTCAGTCATTAACAATCTTTGTCTCGGTGGGCATAGGGCTAGACCTCCAGCTTTATACACACAGGATGCGCAGACAGAGCACCCTGCTACACGCTAGTATAAAATTCCACAAACTAATAAAAGTTAAGAGGAAAAAAATTTTTTACGAAGCCAAATGTCCCGTTGCGGTAATAGCTCAGGTTCAAATCGGATGGGCAATATGAGACCATCAACGCGGACAAACGAGCGAGAATGATGTTATGGCAACAAACAAAAAGACAAAGTGCAACCTAGTTTTTTCAACTGGAATGAAAAAAAACACAAATGTTAAATATTGTAATTTTTGTGTGGGTTACATTTTTGCTTACAGAAATCAGAACCCATTTTATTTTTTTTAACAGTTATTTACCTTCCAATTACAGTAAAATTATAAACAATTACACAGTGATGACTTTATACCCTTTTAATTCGCTACTTGCATGATTATATAGTATTATTACAATATAATCACTGTATAGGTTATATCAGGGGGGGGGGGGGTACAAGGATGACAGGGGATTCAAAATATTAACAGTGCAATACGTTTTCATAACATGGTCACTACTGCCTGCTTTGTCTTGTTATAGTCTTATTTTACTGTTACATTGTTATTCCCATTGTTTTTATTATTTTTGTAATATTTGTCTATCTTGTTTCCTTTTAAACCCCCATTATTTACTTTTTACTCTTTTTTAAATTGATCTCAACTCTGTACACTGCTGCTGGAATTTTAATTTTCCTGAAGGAACTCACCTGAAGGAATCAATAAAGTATTATCTATCTATCTATCTATCTATCTATCTATCTCTGGTGTACTGTCGACCAAAGCTCTAAATCTGTCTGCATACAGCCAAATATGTTTAAAGTAAATATTTCAATAATGTCCAAATGTGGAGCACCTTGAGACAATGATGTATTATTTGGCAGTGTAAAAGTCATCCTTCACTCGTTATTTTCGCAGTTTTAGGCTTTTTTTTTTTTTTTTTTTTTTTTTTTTTAACAAAATATCAAAATGCGAATCGAATCGAAATTTTATTTTTTTCTCTCTGAAAATCGTGCAGGCCTAGTTCATAAAATGCAAACATTCTCATAAGTTTATTTAAAATGAAATAATAATAGAAACTAGCTTTAAGAAAACAGTGTTATAAGTGGTTGAATAAGAGTTGAGCTAGCATCCGATTGCTTCGCTTGCGTTCGGTAACAATTGCTTCAATGGATCTAAAAACGTAAATATTATACAAGTTATGCGAATATCTCCCATCAAAAATACACGCACAATATTTAACAGAAGATTCTACTACAAAAATATATTATATTGGTCCTCGTTTTGGCTTTTAAACTCGGTGCAATAATGGCGCTAGTTAGGCCAAACGTGGTTGAGTCGCTACGCTAAGCTAAAAGCTAATCCTTTAAGTTACAAACATAATAGAGCAAACACTCACCTTGCTACCTCAGCAGCACCTGCGATGATTTGTAAACGTGAACAATCTTTGTTTCCCCCGCACTCTTGCTTGCTAAAACATGTTTATTTGATGCAGCTCGCCTTCGGAAAACTGCATCACGCACACAAGGACCGACGCTGGCCCCAAACGAAGTACGTCGTCTAGTCGGATTCACCACCGCACTTACGTCTGCGTTATTTCCTTACGTACGTTGCGAACCATACGTAAGCGCAACTGTGAAAATACCCGGATTGTTTTGTTTTCACCTCATGGCCGCCCTCTGCAGGGTTGGAGAATATCGTACATAATTTCAACAGTACTATAGACATAAAATGTCTACTACGGCTGTGACCATAGACATCTTCCATCCATCCATTTTCTACCGCTTATTCCCTTTTGGGGTCGCGGGGAGCGCTGGCGCCTATCTCAGCTATAATCGGGCGGAAGGCGGCGTACACCCTGGACAAGTCGCCACCTCATCGCAGACCATAGACATCTTATAAGATGTATTTGATCTGAGGGCTCACCACAACATTTTAAAGGCCTACTGAAATGAGATTTTCTTATTCAAACGGGGATAGCAGCTCCATTCTATGTGTCATACTTGATCATTTCGCGATATTGCCATATTTTTGCTGAAAGGATTTAGTAGAGAACATCGACGATAAAGTTCGCACATTTTGGTCGCTTATAAAAAGCCTTGCCCGTACCAGAAGTAGCAGACGATGTGCGCGTGACGTCACGGGTTGTGGAGCTCCTCACATCCTCACATTGTTTACAATCATGGCCACCAGCAGCGAGAGCGATTGGTACTGAGAAAGCAACGATTCCCCCATTAATTTGAGCGAGGATGAAAGATTTGTGGATGAGGAAAGTGAGAGGGAAGGACTAGAAAAAAAAAAAGATGAGGGCAGTGGGAGCAATTCAGATGTTATTAGACACACTTACTAGGATAATTCTGGAAAATCACTTATCTGCTGGGCTTCATGGTGGGAGAGGGGTTAGTGCGTCTGCCTCACAATACGAAGGTCCTGCAGTCCTAGGTTCAAATCCAGGCTCGGGATCTTTATGTGTGGAGTTTGCATGTTCTCCCCGTGAATGCGTGGGTTCCCTCCGGGTACTCCGGCTTCCTCCCACTTCCAAAGACATGCACCTGGGGATAGGTTGATTGGCAACACTAAATTGGCCGTAGTGTGTGAATGTGAGTGTGAATGTTGTCTGTCTATCTGTGTTGGCCCTGCAATGAGGTGGCGACTTGTCCAGGGTGTACCCCGCCTTCCACCCGATTGTAGCTGAGATAGGCGCCAGCGCCCCCCGCGACCCCAAAAGGGAATAAGCGGTAGTAAATGGATGGCTGGATGGGCACTTATCTGCTTATTGTGTTGCTAGTGTTTTAGTGAGATTATATGGTTGTACCTGAAAGTCGGAGGGGTGTGGCCGCGGGTGTGGTGACCGCCAGTGTCTTCGATGGAAGCCACGTTTCTCGACGAGGCAAGATTTTTATTTTTTTCCCCTTCCTCCACGGTGTAGGCATCCGACGGTCGGGGGCGGTCGTTGGGAGGAGGCAAGAGAGTCCGCAGCTGCAGGAGGCGAGGCACGACGCAAGCTCTCGTCTCATAACTACGGTAAGAGCCGACTTAATACCACCATTTTCTCACCGAAACCTGCCGGTTGAAATGTGGTAAGGAACCATGTTCGCTTGACCACTCTGTTCCATAGTAAAGCTTCACTATCAGCTTTTAAGAATGTAAACAAGGAAAAGCTGGCTGTGTTTGCGTGGCTAAAGGCGGCCGCAATACACCGCTTCCCACCTACGTCTTTCTTCTTTGATTTCTCCATTATCAATTAGACAAATTGCAAAAGATTCAGCAACACAGATGTCCGAATACTGTGTAATTATGCGATTAAAGCAGATAAACAACACAAAACTTGAATAATTCGGCTCCCCAACTTCAGGTCTTTTATCCTAATTGGTACCAATGATAATAACACTGTCATGCTGTATGGGTCAATACCTACTTGTACCCATTCATAGTAGGTGGAGCCTGGCAGTGAAAACTGCTCCTTACCATCATCAATTAAACTGTCAATACGTCACTTAAGGTGCACATAGACATCCTGGATGAAAATCAACGCTTCCCATCCAACCTGACAGAGCTTTAGAGGTGTTGCACAGAGGCACCAAGCTTGTGGCATCGTATAAAAAAGGCTGTTAATGCTGCCAAAGGTGCAACAAAAAAGTATTGAGCAAAGGCTGTGAACACTTATGCATATGCGAGTCTTTATTTTTAATACATTTGCAAAAAAAAACAAAAAACATTGTCATTATGGGGTATTGTGTCAAGAATTTTGAGGACAAAAATGAATCTATTACATTCTGGAATAAGGTTGTAACATAAAATGTGAAAGAAGAACAGCAAAACAACTATAATCTTAGAAATAGACACTATAATGAGTTATTTGTATTAAAATACATTTGCTAAGGACATACCGTTGATATAAAACAGTGATGAACAGCACCAAAATAGACATGAAAAAAATAAACCAAGAGCATAGCCTGAGTGGAGCAATGTCTCTAAAATAAATAAGCACAACATAGCGCTCACTGCGATATGGAAGCAGTTTACAACTTAAGTATACGTGATGTTTTTATTTTGAAATAATCAGCGTTATCATGAATTGAGTTCAAGCATAGCATAAATGTAAACAAAATCCTTATTTGCATGTTTCTCGTTTTATCAGACCTTTTCGTACCCACAGTGCATCTTCAGAAAGAATATTATACAAGCATAGTGCAAAAGAGTGGCAGGAAACAGGATCAAGACTGTATCCTTTGTAGTAAGAGGCCAATCAGAAACCTTGCAGCCAACTCAGGTCTTCACATCTGCATAAAGAAACGAAAAAGTTTAGTTTATTATTATTTCTTCGGTCAGTGGTCAAAAAAATGAACAAAAACAATTTTACATCCATAAAATCATAAATTGACAATTTTACAGACCGAAGGGGTTTAGGCCAGGGGTCGGCAATCCACATTGGTGCAAAAATACAAAAGAAAAATCTGTCTGGGGCCACAAAACAAATAAAAGCCTTATATAAGTGTTATAATGACGGCAAAACATGATGGAAGTGTCTAAGTTAACTATATTAGCCTAATAATAAATAATAAATGATTTTATTTGTAAAAAGCACTTTACATTGAGCAAACAACCTCAAAGTGCTACAGTGTATCAATAATAATAATAATAATAATAATAATAAAAAGATAATAAAAATAAAAAAAATAAAAACTAGAACAACGTAATAGCTAGAACTAGTATGCATATATCAATAAAAATGCTTTTTTAAAAAGAAGGGATTTTAAGCCTTTTGAAAAGCGTCCACAGTCTGTGGTGCCCTCAAGTGGTCAGGGAGAGCATTTCACAAACTGGGAGCGGCGGAGCAGAAAGCCCGGTCTCCTATAGTTCATAGCTTTGTCCTTGGAGGTTAGCCTGTTTGGAGCTGGGGTGTCGTGTGGAGCAGTGGTCCCCAACCTTTTTGTAGCTGCGGACCGATTAACGCTTGATAATTTGTCCCGCGGTCCGGCGGGGTTTGGGGGGGTACCAGGCCGCAGAATAATTTTTTATTAATGAAAAAAAAAAATTTTTGTCATGAAAAAGGGAGTTTTTTGGGGTTGGTGCACTAATTGTAAGTGTATCTTGTGTTTTTTATGTTGATTTAATAAAAAAAATAATAATAATAATAATTAAAAATTCTTCTGTGGCCCGGTACCAATCCGGTGGTTGGGGACCACTGGTGTGGAGGATTTGGGGGTGAGTAGTTCTTTGAGGTAGAAAGGGGCATTTCCATGCAGGCACGGGTGGGTTAGTAGGGAGACTTTGTATTCCATCCTAAGTAGGACAGGAAGCCAGTGAAGGGACTTGAGAATTGGTGTAATACTGTCGTATTTCCTACTATCAAAATTACTTTAAAACTTTAAAAGTCTTATGTAAGTGTTATAATTATGTTATCAGTCACGCACAGTATAAAACGTTTGGTGGACAAAATGAGACAAAGAAGGAGTGGCATAAAAAACACGTCTTTCTCTGGTAGCGTCGGAGAAAGTTGTACATGTAAAAAATGTACGGTGAGTTCAAAGTCGGCTGAAATTAGTAGGACAAAACAGCGCTCGCCAAATACTCTCATCAGTGAAGCATGTTTAACATAAACAGAGGGATTTCTGTCGATTAAGAACGTTTGTGTCTTGTTTGTCCTCCTACAGAAACAATATAAATACAAAAAAAATAAATTTTTCCCATTTTCATACATTTTTAAAAAGCTCCAGGGAGCCACTAGGGTGGTTTGCCGACCCCCACTCTAGGCAAATTACTTAGCTATTTATTCATGAAAATTTGAATTATTGTGTATATGTTTATGTATGGGCTTCACGGTGGCAGAGGGGTTAGTGCGTCTGCCTCACAATACGAAGGTCCTGCAATCCTGGGTTCAAATCCAGGCTCGGGATCTTTCTGTGTGGAGTTTGCATGTTCTCCCCGTGAATGCGTGGGTTCCCTCCGGCTACTCCGGCTTCCTCCCACCTCCAAAGACATGCACCTGGGGATAGGTTGATTGGCAACACTAAATTGGCCCTAGTGTGTGAATGTGAGTGTGAATGTTGTCTGTCTATCTGTGTTGGCCCTGCGATGAGGTGGCGACTTGTCCAGGGTATACCCCGCCTTCCGCCCGATTGTAGCTGAGATAGGCGCCAGCGCCCCCCGCGACCCCAAAAGAGAATAAGCGGTAGAGAATGGCTGGATGGATGGATGCTTATGTATCTAATATTTATTCAAGTATTTAATATTTGTTTACTTCCTAATTGTATAGGAATGTATTACTAATTTATTTATTAACTGTTCTGTTACAGACAACAAAGGAAATGGGATAAAACTGCCATTATATTAAAAGGGGTAGGATTAACTAAACTCTGCTTCTTCCTACTCATTTTCGGTCGTGCTGTTAAAAAAACAAGTGGAAACGTGTGATGCATTACATTGTAATTGTATTATATGCATGTTTGCAATAAACTGAAACTAACTGTTGTGTTGTGGTCTGTGTGCAATGAACTCACTGAGCCTGAGCTCTTGTCACGCGCTGGCCTGTTGCCATCAGTTCCGCCAGCTGAGCCACGGCGGGGTCGAACATAAGGCTGGCCGCCGCCACCACCGCCTCGTCTCTGCGGACGCAGGGCAAACAGGGAGTTGAACACGACACACGGCGTCGCCGTCCGCCAGCGCACGTGCTTACTTGATATAAAACGCCAGGAACTTTCTCTCCTCCACGTTGCCTTTGAAGATGATTTCGGTGTAGCCTTCACCGTACCCTACGGAAACAAAACAAGATTGAAAATCTGAAAGTGCATTGGAAGAGTTAAAAGACGTCTACCTGTGTATCGGATGCTCTTTCCAAGCAACACAGTCCAGAAGAAAGGCACCGACTCCATTTTGGTTGGTTTATTTAACATATTGAGAGCGGCAACCCTTCCTGAGAAAAGACACAACGCGAGATCCATTTTTGGGTTCATCAAAAAGGCCAACAAATATGGAGGTTAATTTGTGCGTTTATTACGGAAGCTTTTATTGGACACTGACGAGCGGTAGGAAATGGATGGATGGATGGATGAATTTATGTGACTGAATTTTTGGGGTTTGAATTTTGTGAACTGAATATGTTACATAAATGTATGCTGATGATTTCATTGAAAAAAATGTTAGCAAAATGCTTGTATTTAAAAATTCAGTGTAAAAAAATTCTGTGTATTAAAGTCAGTGTAAAAAAAAATAAATGTAAAAAAATTCAGTGTATAGAAATTGAGAGTAAAACAATCTGTGCTGGAAAATTTGGTGTATAAAACATCAATGTTTAGAAATAGGTGTTATAAAAATCAGTGTAAAACAAATTATATGTAAAAAAAATTCAGTGTAAAAAAATTCAATGTATAGAAAGTCAGTGTAGAAGAAATTGGTGTATAAAAAAATCAGTGTTTTAAAAAATTAAATGTAAAATACATCCGTAAAAAAACTTCAGGGTATAAAAATTGAATGAATTTTTAGTATTTCAATTTTGTGAATTGAATATGTTACATAAATTTATGCTGATGATTTCATTGAAAAACAATTGTTAGCAAAATGATTGTGTTTAAAAATTCAGTGTAAAAAAATTCTGTGTATTAAAGTCAGTGTAAAAAAAAATAAATGTAAAAAAATTCATTGTAAAAAAATTCAGTGTATAGAAATTCAGAGTAAAAAAATCTGTGCTGGAAAATTTGGTGTATAAAACATCAATGTTTAGAAATAGATGTTATAAAAATCAGTGTAAAACAAATTATATGTAAAAAAAAATTCAGTGTAAAAAAATTCAATGTATAGAAAGTCAGTGTAGAAGAAATTGGTGTATAAAAAAATCAGTGTTTTAAAAAATTAAATGTAAAATACATCCGTAAAAAAACTTCAGGGTATAAAAATTAAATTAATTTTTAGCATTTCAATTTTGTGAACTGAATATGTTACATACATTTATGCTGATGATTTCATTGAAAAACAATTGTTAGCAAAATGATTGTGTTTAAAAATTCAGTGTAAAAAAATTCTGTGTATTAAAGTCAGTGTAAAAAAAAATAAATGTAAAAAAATTCATTGTAAAAAAATTCAGTGTATAGAAATTCAGAGTAAAAAAATCTGTGCTGGAAAATTTGGTGTATAAAACATCAATGTTTAGAAATAGATGTTATAAAAATCAGTGTAAAACAAATTATATGTAAAAAAAATTCAGTGTAAAAAAATTCAATGTTTAGAAAGTCAGTGTAGAAGAAATTGGTGTATAAAAAAATCAGTGTTCTAAAGAATTAAATGTAAAATACATCAGTGTAAAAAAACTTCAGGGTATAAAAATGTAATGAATTTTTAGCATTTGAATTTTGTGAACTGAATTCGTTACATCAAATTTTGCTGACAATTTAATTGAAAAAAATAACGTTAGCAAAATGCTTGTGTTTAAAAATTCAGTGTAAAATATTGCTCTGTATTAAAATCAGTGTAAAAATACTTAAACGTAATAAAATAAAGTGTAAAAACTTCAGTGTATAGAAATTCAGTGTTAAAAAAATTTGTGCTAGAAAATTGTATAAAAATAGGTGTTATAAAAATCAGCGTAAAAAAAATTCAGTGTATAGAAACTCGGTGTATATAAATTTGGTGTATAAAAAATCAGTGTTATAAAAATTAGTGTAAAAAAAATTAAATGTAAAAATCTTCAATGTATAAAAATTGAATGAATTTTTAGAGTTTTAATTTTGTGAACTGAATTCGTTACGTCAAATTATGCTGACAATTTCATTGAAAAAAAATTGTTAGCAAAATGCTTGTGTTTAAAAATTCAGTATAAAAAATGTATGTGTATTAAAATCAGTTTAAAAAAAACGTAATGTAAAAAAAAAATCAGTGTATAGAAATTCAGTGTAAAAAAATCAGTGCTGGAAAATTTGGTGTATAAAACATCAATGCATGAAAGTCAGTGCTATAAAAACGAGTGTAAAAAAAATTAAATGTGAAAAACTTCGGTGTAAAAAAACTTCAGTGTAAAAAAACTTCAGTGTAATCTTCAGTGTAAATTTAATGTATTTTTAGAGTTTTAATTTTGTGAACTGAATTTGTTACATCAAATTATGCTGACAATTTCATTGAAAAAAAAAATTGTTAGCAAAATGCTTGTGTTTTAAAATTCAGTGTAAAAAATTGCTGTGCATAAAAATCAGTGTAAAAAAATGTATGTGTATTAAAATCAGTGTAAAATAAATAAAATGTAAAAAAAATCAGTGTATAGAAATTCAGTGTAAAAAAATCAGTGCTGGAAAATTTGGTGTATAAAACATCAATGTATAAAAGTCAGTGTTATAAAAATGACTGTAAAAAAAAATGTAATGTGAAAAACTCCAGTGTAAAAAAACTTCAGCATAATCTTCAGTGTAAATTTTATGTATTTTTAGAGTTTTAATTTTGTGAACTGAATTTGTTACATCAAATTATGCTGACAATTTCATTGAAAAAAAAAATGTTAGCAAAATGCTTGTGTTTTAAAATTCAGTGTAAAAAATTGCTGTGCATTTTAAAAATCAGTGTAAAAAAATTCAGAGCTGAAAAATTTAGTGTATAGAAATTCAGTGTAAAACAAAACAGTGCTGGAAAATTTGGTGTATAAAACATCAATGAATAAAAATAGATGTTATAAAAATCAGTGTAAAAAAAAAATTCAGTGTATAGAAACTCAGTGTAGAAAAATTTGGTGTACAAAAAAAATCACTGTTATAAAAATGAGTGTAAAAAAATAAAAGTAAAAAAACTTCAGTGTATAAATTTTATTAATTTTTAGCTTTTGAATTTTGTGGATTGAATTCATCCATTCATCCATTTTCTACCGCTTATTCCCTTTTGGGGTCGCGGGGGGCGCTGGCGCCTATCTCAGCTACAATCGGGCGGAAGGCGGGGTGCACCCTGGACAAGTCGCCACAAATTATGCTGACAATTTCATTGAAAAACAAATGTTAGTAAAATGCCTGTGTTTAAAAATTGTGTTTAAAAAATTGCTGTGTATAAAAATCAGAGTAAAAATCATTAAAATAATTGTATGTAAAAAAAAAAAAATTTTGTTAAAAAAATCTATGTAAAAAAAATTCTGAGCTGAAAAGTTCAGTGTAAGAAATATTCAGTGCTGAAAAAATCAAAGTATAAAAAATTGGTGTATAAAAATCAGTGTAAAAAAATTAAATGTAAAAAAATTCAGCGTAAAAAAATTCAGTGCTGAAAAATTCAGTGTCGAAAAATGTTCTGCTTCAAAAAGCAAGACTTAATTCCGGTAAGCCAATGCAATGTCAGGTTTGAAGTCACGTGACACGGGTCTTGCAAAACAGCATAAAAAAGGCAGTTCACTGAACTATCCATCCATTCATTTTCTACAGCTTGTCCCTTTACCTGGGCATAATACAACATAATTAACATTTCATCCCGGCTGGCTGGATATTTTCAAACTATAGAAATGATTAGACTGATTAGAATCTGCACTTTTGAGAGACATAGGAAGCTCTGCTTCATGAAGACCGGGCACAGAGTGGGGAAGAGTGGGCGGGGCTTGTGTCAAACAGGCAGATTTTTTTTTTTTAGCAATGAATTTATTTACAATGAATTTTTATACACTGATTTTTTTCCACAATGAATATTTTTAAAATGAATTTTTATTTAACTTAATTTTTTTTATACCGAACTTCTATACACTGTTTTTTACACAAAATTTTTATACACTGATATTTTTACACTTAGTTTTTTTACATTTTTTTTTTTTACACTGAATTTTTATAAACTGATTTTTTCAACATCATTTTTTAACACTGATTTACTGTACCCGTTTTTTTACACTCAATTTTTTTACACTCAATTTTAAAACATTGAATTTTTAAATGCTTGCCTTTTGCTAACACATTTTTTCAATTAATTTGTTAACATAATTAAATGTAAAAAAAAATTCAGTTCATAAAATTCAAAGGGAAAAAATTCAGTTACATAAATTCAGTGTCAAATAAAAGCTTTGGTAATAAAGACACAAATGGACCTCCACGAACAAAAGTCCTACCTTGGGCTTGTGACATTTGCCAGTGAGCGACATTGACCATCTGATCGCCTCGAATGGTCAGTGGGAAGGAGGTGACGTCCCCCGCGCTAAAAACGTCCTCCATGTTGGTCTTCATGAACTAAAGAGAAGAACGGGCACATGAGAATATGCGACGTGCATCTTTCAATAGTTCCATGAACTCTGCAGTGACCTTATCGACGATGACTGTTCTCCTAGAATCCACCTTCACTGCACTCCCTGACAGGAAATCTGAATTAGGACTCACACCTGAAACACAAACACATGTGGAAAAATTAACATTTTAGTCATCACTTGTCAAACAACAGTTTCAGTCTAAGAAACAGTCCTCATGTGATTTATACTGTATTGCTTCTCTTCCCTGCATTGGACTGTTTTGTCTCTATAAGTTCCCTGCGGAGAAAGCTCTGCTTGGTTCTTTTTACATCCATACCCCCACCTTCTATGAACATAAAGACTAGGACTATCCTGTATTTCATGTCTATTGGTCAAAGGTTTCTCTCCAAAATGGTTTATTTTGTGATTGATGCTGTATTACTGCCACTCTCAATGTTTAACCAAAACATTCCTGGTCACAATCAGTCTGTATTTCGCATTTCTTTATTGAATAAGACAATTACAAAACACACACTGTGTGATGGAGGTACATTGTTCTTGACATTATTCTTCACATTTTTATCTCGACATAATCATGTGTCTAACTTTCTGCATAGATATTGTTAAATGTATAATTTAAAGATTTGACACTTAACTGAGTTGTTTTCTACTTCATAGGCTAACAAAGGGTCAACTGAAATATTGCATGTTCCACAATTTATTGCGGCAAACCGGATGTTAAGACCGGGAGCAGGTGCATTGTGGTCGTTGAGATTGAGCATTACAGCCTACGAGTGAATGAATGAACGACAGATAACAGGATAAAAGGATCGTTTTGTACCGTTTTGTATGCCCCATTTTTTTCTTATATAAAGTACAACTTCATTTACACATGTCACGTGTGGGTCGCATTTTAATAAGGGATCGTTCCTCCAACGCAAACATAGACACTCCGGACAACAACGTAAAGGTAAGAATGATTTAATAACAAAAACACTGGTACAAAAACAGACGAAAAGAAACGTGTGGCGAAAGCACAGAAGCTAATGCTAACACTAGCACAGGATCAGGTAACAAGAAATCTAGTAAATACCGACGAAACAGTTGCATACCGCAAACAAGGGACCAAGACCGACTGACGGGACAAGGCAGGCTTAAATAAGAAAGTAATTAACAAAAACAGGTGTGCGTCTAGAACCCGCAGCAGGTGAAATTAATACGTTACCATGGTGACCAAACTAACTCACAAAAGGTACACAAACAACAAAGGGAGTCCAAACTAACAGAGAATAACTAAACTAAACATGATCCGGACCACGGATCATGACAACACATTTCCGACGTCGTGTCCAACACTTTGATCGTAGTTCATCTACAGGCAGCAAAATATTGACAATATCATATCAACATATGTTATTCAAAGTAGGGTTGTCCTGATATAACTTTTTCATTTCTTATACAATAAACCCCAAAAATGTCAGACTTTTTTTAATCATGTGAAAATATTTTTTTATTATTTTTAATTAGGGTGGAGTGCCATCTCCGGGTTGGGGAGGAGACCCTGCCCCAAGTGGAGGAGTTCAAGTACCTAGGAGTCTTGTTCACGAGTGGGGGAAAAGTGGATCGTGAGATCGACAGGCGGGTCGGTGCGGCGTCTTCAGTAATGCGGACGTTGTATCGGTCCGTTGTGGTGAAGAAGGAGCTGAGCCGGAAGGCAAAGCTCTCAATTTACCGTTCGATCTACGTTCCCATGCTCACCTATGGTCATGAGCTTTGGGTCATGACCGAAAGGATAAGATCACGGGTACAAGCGGCCGAAATGAGTTTCCTCCGCCGTGTGGCGGGGCTCTCCCTTAGAGATAGGGTGAGAAGCTCTGCCATCCGGGAGGAACTCAAAGTAAAGCCGCTGCTCCTCCACATGGAGAGGAGCCAGATGAGGTGGTTCGGGCATCTGGTCAGGATGCCACCCGAACGCCTCCCTAGGGAGGTGTTTAGGGCACGTCCAACCGGTAGGAGGCCACGGGGAAGACCCAGGACACGTTGGGAAGACTATGTGTCCCGGCTGGCCTGGGAACGCCTCGGGGTCCCCCGGGAAGAGCTAGACGAAGTGGCTGGGGAAAGGGAAGTCTGGGCTTCCCTGCTTAGGCTGCTACCCCCGCGACCCGACCTCGGATAAGCGGAAGAAGATGGATGGATGGATGGATGTATTTGCTACATGTTTTTTTACTAAGGCTTAACAATATGAATCTTACATCACTATATTATAACATGCAATCAATTAAAAAACTGTGTCGGATAAAAAAATTCAATATTTTTTTTTCCTTCATTGTCCGAAGAAAACCAGAAGCCGCGAAGCAAGGTTGGTTGCATGAACAAAGGCACTCGCTGTCTGGTAACCGAGCAACACAGAAGGTGATCGCTGATCAGTGGGAGTGACACGCTAATTTGTCCCGATAATCGGCTCCAAAACGGGTCACTGATGACAATTGTAAATATCTGAGTTCAATATTTACAACTTAAGAAGCTTGTGGCCACTTTGTTGAGAACATACTGAAAAACTGATCAATGCCTGATTTCTATTTGTATGTGTGTGGTCTGTAACTGATAAAAAGTATTTTCAGACTCAGTAAATTATAGTGCGTACCAGCCTTTAGTTGAATGCTGTGGACACGTTTGTTACTGGATACTTTCCAATACTCTTCTGCCTTGGAGACTTTGTATGTGCAAGTAATATGCAACTATAATTATTTGATACTTGTTTACATTGACAAATGTGTGGTTTTACACTGCGTTGTTGTTCAATGAAGGACAGTTATTACATACTGTATGTCTAGCTTGTGTGCTATTGTGTGCTTAGCTGCTAGGTATTTGTAGCCTACAACCTACCATGGTCACCTTTTTGTAAATGACTTGACTAAAATAGAAAAAAGTGTGTGCTTATTGGAGGATGTGGAGGGGGCCGTGGCCTGCGGGCCAACCGCGGAACGGGGTGTTGCCAGGACCGGCCTCGAAGACAGCAACAGGGGCATGGATGGCCCAGGTGGGCCTTGTTATCTAATCACTTGTCGCCTTTATTAGCAGCAGCCATGATAAGACGAGTAGTTGGAGTTGGAGGTGCTGCTGAGCGGACGCAGAAGGAAAATATATTGTGCTGAAAAGCAGGAGGACTTGCACTATTTCTAAAAATAAGACAAATGTTATACTCGGAATTCCTGGCTCTCCTGGCAGTGTGTGGTAGTCTGAAGAACCCACGAGAGGGAAACTTCAATAGAGGACATTTAGATTTTAACTTTAACTGTTAACAAGTAAACACGCTGCTTGCATCAGAGATAATATCAGACATTTTGGTTACAAGATGATATAATCCGATACTTGTTTTTCGTTTTTTTGCTGATATCGGACCGATATTCAACATTAATATCAGATCCAGACAGCTCTACTCGATAATAGGTTTTTTGCATTTTTAAAATCCTGCAATTGTTTGCATTTGAGTATTCCTAAAAAAATATGTATCTGTAGAGGTTGCCAGCTTGTGGGTTGCCCTGATCGCGCTAGACCTTCTTGAGAGCCCGGTAGTCAGGTGCAGTAATATTTTTGTTATGCACCATTGCGCCAGGTCAGCACTCTATTCAGAAACCTTTCAGTCTTTTTAGGCTGTTCTCCATCTTGCGGCGTGGTCTCGGGCGCATGTGTGGGTTGTCTGGCTCAAACTCCAACTCCATCAACTGTGTCTCAGCCCGGCTGCTGCTAACAAATATGGCAGGTGATTGGATGATCATCACCACCTGGGTAATCCAATCACCTGCCAGCTGTGCTTCGAGGCCGGTCCTTACACACGCCGGTCCTTACACACCTCGCTCCATGGCAGGCCCGCAGACCACGCCCCCCTCCACAGTATCCTTTAACAACACAAAAATAATTCCTTACCTATTCCTGCAATCACCACATCTGCTTCCAGAACCGTGCCGCTCTTCAGAACCACCTGTCTCACCTGCAAAGAGGTAATGTTTACCTCCAACAGCCAAAATAGATTCAGGTTGAAAATAGGACTGCAACTAATGACTATTTTGATAGTGGACTAATCATCGACCAACTCAACGATTAATCGGATTATGAAGCATAGAGCAGTGGCTGTAATTTAACTAGTGAATTCAGTTAAAGGTATTTAAGGCAAACACTAAGTTAAAATAAAGACAACCAAGATGACAACTTCATTCAAAAATATTTACTTGTGTACTGTGCTGCTCATTAGGCTTCTCCAGAGACAAAAATAATATAAAACATTCGTCTATTTAAAAAAGTATTAATTTTTTATGCAAACAATAGAAAAGACCAGACAAAACAAACAACAAATCACTAAGGCTGTCATAATAATTGTATCTAAGTTATCACAAAACTTTGTGTTGCCATGAGTTCCCGGCAAGAAGACAGAAGCTGTCTTTGATCCTACCAAGAAGAAGGCTTGTAAAACTCCAACATGTAGGATGGGAAGAAACATGAATCTGTTCTGTTTCTTTGCTGTATTGCAATCAACAGAAAGATATTGTCTTGACCCAAGATCTACAAAGTGGAGAGGAAGCAGGACCGGCCAGAGCTCCAAGGAGATTTTGTTTGAACTGTTTTACGACCGGGCTTCACGGTGGCAGAGGGGTTAGTGCGTCTGCCTCACAATACGAAGGTCCTGCAGTCCTGGGTTCAAATCCAGGCTCGGGATCTTTCTGTGTGGAGTTTGCATGTTCTCCCCGTGAATGCGTGGGTTCCCTCCGGGTACTCCGGCTTCCTCCCACTTCCAAAGACATGCACCTGGGGATAGGTTGATTGGCAACACTAAATTGGCCCTAGTGTGTGAATGTGAGTGTGAATGGCTATCTGTGTTGGCCCTGCGATGAGGTGGTGACTTGTCCGGGGTGTACCCCGCCTTCCGCCCGATTTTAGCTGAGATAGGCGCCAGCGCCCCCTGTGACCCCAAAAGGGAATAAGCGGTAGAAAATGGATGGATGTTTTACGGCCTTTTCTGTGAACTGTTTGTAATCAAAGGCGATGGTTGTTCACGACCCCCGTCTCTTAGAAACAGCTGTTGCCATGTAATCAGGGAGAGTCCAAATAGAAGAGGAGGCGTACAATCTTTTGTCAGAGCGTGATAGAGACTGTACAAGAGTACAGCCCAGACGTTTCTCCTCAATTGAGCCAAATTTAATTCTGTCTCTGTTTAATTCCTTGCTTCTTTTCTTGTTTAATAGATGTCATAAGCGTTTGAACCTGACAAAGGCTATCGAGCATCCTCAAAAAGAAAAGTCCGAGCTGAAATAAGCAGCATGAAAAAAAAGTCATATTACCGAGCCGCTTTCCCCTCTGATCTCAGTGACGCAGTCGTCCATGAAGAACTTCACGTGATGTTCCTCCAACATCTTGAAGAAGGAGAGCGACAATAAACACCCGTTGATTACGTGGCATTCTGTGCTGTCCCCGTTGTTCCTCACTTGCATGGTCATCTGGCCAATCCGGGAACCCAGAGAGCGCCCGTAAGGATACCTGGAAGTTCCCACAACGGTCACACCGGACGCTTTGTCTGCCAGATAGGACGCCACCTCCATACCTGCAAAGACATATAAGGAATGAGTACGGTCATAGAGGCGATCCAGGAGCAGATATAGAACTTGAAATCCTGTCCACCTATGAAGGACGCGCCGACGACCACAACCTTGCGGCCCAAGCAGGAAGTGTGGATCTCCTTGGCGTCTTCGTGACTCTGCAGTAACTTCACTCCTTTCAGCTCGCTACCGGGACAACCGAGTGGCCTGGCTCTGTGGACGCCGTGTTTTTTTTGTTGTATTTACCGTACATCTACACAGTTTATTGAGGAAGACGCCATCTTGCCTGCAGCCTGTTGCGATGAGGACCTGGTCGTAATGCAGCAAGGTGCCATCTTTCATCATCACTGCTTTATCGCTTGTGTTTAATGTCAGCGCCTGCGTCACAGAGAGCGTCTGTTAGAATAATTGTATCTAATTTATCACAAAACTTTGTGTTTGAATGAGTTCCCGGCGAGCAGACAAAAGCTGTCTTTAATCCTACCAAGCAGAAGGCTTGTAAAACTCCCCTGTGTAGGATGGGAAGCAACATGAAGGTGTTCCGTTACTTTCATGTATTGTAATCAACAGAAAGATATTGTCTGACCCGAGAACTACAAAGCGAATAGGAAGCAGGACCTGACTCGCCTTTGAACTGTTTAACACCTTTTCTGTGAACTGTTTACGATCTTTTCTTTGAACTGTTCTGTAACCAAAGGCGATAGCTGTTTACGACCTCCGTCCCTTAGAAACAGCTGTTGCCATGTAATCAGGGAAAGTCCAAATAAAAGGCGTACAATCTTTCGCCATAGCGTGCTGGAGACTGTACAAGAATACAGCCCAGACGTCTCTCCTCCATTGAGCCAAATTTCATTATGTGTGATGTTTTATTCCTTGGTTCTTTGTCTTGTTTAATAGATGTCATCAGTGTTTGAACCTGACAGCGTCAAGTCACAATATCACACGCTTTTTCTTTGTTTTTTTTTTGTCTTTTGATCACCTCTTGCTGTGTCCGCACTTCTATCCCATGTTGTTGAAAGAAGTCACTGGAGCGCAGGACGATTTGGCTGCTGTCCACGTTCAATGCCTGGGGAAAAAAAGGGCAAACTTTTAAAAAGGCTTCCGTTAGCTTTACTCATTTACAGTATTTACAACAGTAAATACTATGTGATCCACATTTAAGACTTTTTTTGAAAAGAATAACAGTGAAGAAAAAAGTGGTACCGTATTTTCCGGACCGTAGGCTGCACCGGATTATAAAGCGTACTGCCGATAAATGGTCTGTCTAATCCAGGGGTGCCCACACTTTTTCTGCAGGCAAGCTACTTTTCAATTGACCAACTCGAAGGGATCTACCTCATTTATATATATCATTTATATTGATTTATTTATGAAAGAGACATTTTTGTAAACAAGTTAAATGTGTTTAATGATAATACAAGCATGTTTAACACATATAGATGTCTTTCTTTCACAAAGACAAGAATATAAGTTGGTGTATTACCTGATTCTGATGACTTGGATTGATTGGAATCAGACATAAATGATGATAACGCCCACATTTTCAAATGGAGGAGAAAAAAAGTTGTCCTTTCTGTACAATACCACATGAAAGTGGTTGGTTTTTGGCATCTAATTCATCCAGCTTCCATACACTTTACAAGAAAAACCTTGGCGGCAAATTCCGTAGCTTGCTTGATTGACATTCACGGCACCCGAGGGTCTTGTGAGATGACGCTGGCTGCCGCCAGTTCATTATTATGAAAAAATGACAGAGAGGAAGGCGAGAAACACTTTTTATTTCAACAGACTTTCGCGCCGTGCCTTCCGTCAAAACTCTAACGGCTGACTGCACATTTCCTATCTTCACAATAAAAGCCCTGCTTCATGCTGCCTGCACTAACAAAATACAGAGTCTCGGAAAACTGGCGCGAACAAGCGATCCCTCAGAAAGCTGGCGTGCACATCACTCGTGCACGCCAGCTTTCTGAGGGATCGCTTGTTCGCGCCAGTTTTCCGAGACTCTGTATTTAGTTAGCGCAGGCAGCATGAAGCAGGGCTTTTATTGTGAAGATAGGAAATGTCCAGTCGGCCTTTAGAGTTTTGACGGAAGGTACGGCGCGAGAGTCTGTTGAAATAAAAAGTGTTTCTCGCCTTCCTCTCGGTCATATTTCAATAATAATGATCTTGCAGCAGCCAGAGTCATCTCACAAGACCCTCCGGTACCGTGAATGTCATTTAAGTGACGTCTTGGTGAAGATTGATGATCACTAATTTTTAGGTCTATTTTTTTTAAAAGCCTGGCTGGAGATCGACTGACACACCCCCCGCGGTCGACTGGTAGCTCGCGATCGACGTAATGGGCACCCCTGGTCTAATCTATCTTTTTTCATATATACAGTAAGGCGCATTAAAGGAATCATATTAGTATTTTTTTTTCTACATGTAAAATACTTCCTTGTGGTCCACATAACATGTAAAGGTCTTTGGTCAAAATGTTGCACAGATGATGTTTTACAGATCCTCTTTAAGCCGCTTTCTGACAGTTGCTTGAGGATGCGCCGTTTCGTGGGCGGTCATTTTTACGTGGCTTATCTTCGCCAGCGTCTTCTCCCCGTCATCTTTGTTGTAGCGGTGTAGCATGCAAGGACGGGAGTGGAAGAAGTGTCAAAAGATGGCGCCAACTGTTTTAATAACATCCCGACTTTACTTAAATCAATAACGGAGCAGCATCTCCTTATTCGTGGCGCACTCGTGCAACAACAACGCCGGAAGTGTGTCCCGTGAAAAACCGTCCGACCAAACCTCTCTAATAACTAAAGTTCCTTGGGTGAATAATGTAAACTCACTACACCGGTATGTTTTAGCACTTTCATGGCGAGTTAACTGACAAATTTAAGTAAGAACTTTACACTACTTTATATTAGAAATGGCAACAGCGGAGGATGAATGTCCCATAACAAGAAGATAGAGAAAAAGAAGCTTATCGACTACGGTGTCACACGGACTACAAAAGCGGACGCGCGCAATTTTTCAGGACTTATGCAGATCCCAATTACGCATCAACAGGTACCAGAAGGTAAGAGAAGTTGCTTTTGCATAATATTGCAAAACAAATGCCAGATAATATGTCATACCTTATACACACACGATCATAATACTCCTATGTTGAAGCACAGTACAATACATCAAGCGGTGCGGCTTCATAGCTGACCAAAGTCGTAGTAAGACATTTTGATAGATTTTTGAGCACCGTGTGTAATGTTCCATATTTTCAATGTGACATATAAAATATTGGTGTTGTTTACTTGAGTCATATTGCAGTCTACACATATCTCTTGTGTGTGACTGCCATCTATCTACTGGTCACACATTTTATTACACCATTTACCAAATAAAATAGCTTTGAAGTCGGTAAACAAAACCATAATTATTCTGTACATTAGGTGGACAGTCGAGTTTTGAGAATAAAAAAGGATTTCAAGTGTGGCATATAGTCCGGAAAATACAGTAAAAATCATGCTGAACCAAATTTAAAACGACAATTCTTTTTTTTCACAACAGGGAAGAAAAAAGTGGTAGATTGCTTATTTCTTCGTTCATTGCTCAGTATTATCTGAAAATTGACATAACGCTTCCTGTTCGCTAAACAACCTTTGAAACACTTTTTTTCCCCTAATCTCTCCCGGTAACTGGTGTGTGCGACAGGTAGAAAAAAAAGCTGTGCCTCCTTTAGAGGAGAAGTCATTTGTATGCGTCAAGTAAATCTCTCGACTAAGAATGCCCAAAGTGGGGCCCTGCATTGCACATTATATTTGCATTTAAACTAGACATGTCCGATAATGGCTTTTTTGCCGATATTCCGATATTGTCCAACTCTTAATTACAGATTCCGATATCAACCGGTACCGATATGTACAGTCGTGGAATTAACACATTATTATACCTAATTTTGTTGTGATTCCCCACTGGATGCATTAAACAATGTAACAAGGTTTTCCAAAATAAATCAACAGTAGAAGCATTTAAGTCTCACCTTAAAACTCATTTGTATACTCTAGCCTTTAAATAGACTCCCTTTTTAGACTCCCTTTTTAGACCAGTTGATCTGCCGTTTCTTTTCTTTTTCTTCTATGTCCCACTCTCCCTTGTGGAGGGGGTCCGGTCCGATCCGGTGGCCATGTACTGCTTGCCTGTGTATCGGCTGGGGACATCTCTGCGCTGCTGATCCGCCTCCGCTTGGGATGGTTTCCTGCTGGCTCCGCTGTGAACGGGACTCTCGCTGCTGTGTTGGATCCGCTTTGGACTGGACTCTCGCGACTGTGTTGGATCCATTATGGATTGAACTTTCACAGTATCATGTTAGACCCGCTCGACATCCATTGCTTTCCTCCTCTCCAAGGTTCTCATAGTCATCATTGTCACCGACGTCCCACTGGGTGTGAGTTTTCCTTGCCCTTATGTGGGCCTACCGAGGATGTCGTAGTGGTCTGTGCAGCCCTTTGAGACACTAGTGATTTAGGGCTATATAAGTAAACATTGATTGATTGATTGATTGAACTCAAGTTATTGGAAAAAAAATGCCAACATGGCACTGCCATATTTATTATTGGAGTCATAAAGTGCTTTTTTTTTTTTTAAACATGCCTCAAAACAGCAGCTTGGAATTTGGGACATGCGCTCCCTGAGAGAGCATGAGGAGGTTGAGGTTGCCGGGATTTGAGCAGGGGTCAGTTGAGGTGGGGGGAGTGCTACGGGGTAGGTGGTGTCTATATTGTAGCGTACCTGAAGAGTTAGTGTTGCAAGGGGGTCTAGGTATTTGTTCTGTTGTGTTTATGTTGTGTTACAGTGCGGATGTTCTCCCGAAATGTGTTTGTCATTCTTGTTTGGTGTGGGTTCACAGTGTGGCGCATTTTCGTAACACTGTTAAAGTTGTTTATACTGTATGGCTGTTGACCAAGTATGCGTTGCATTCACTTGTGTGTGTGAAAAGCTGTAGATATTATGTGATTGGGCAAGCATCCAAAGGCAGTGCCTTAAAGGTTAATTGGCGCTCTATATATCTCCCTACGTCCGTGTACCAATCCGTCATAAATTTTACTTTTCGAAACAGATACTGATAATTTCCGATATTACATTTTAAAGCATTTATCAGCAGTCCGATATTAATCGGACATCTCTATTTTAAACATGAGTGAAATTTCTAAAACGCTATAACTTTTAGCACCTAGAAAGATGGCACTAAACACTCAAAGTTATGTAGCGTCTCTACATCGTGCCCCTGATTTAATATCCAATAACGCCTGTGTATCGGTGGGGGACATCCCTACACTGCTGATCCGCCTCCGCTTGGGATGGTTTCCTGTGGACGGTACTCTCGCTGCTGTCTTGGATCCGCTTTGAACTGAACTCTCGCGGCTGTGTTGGAGCCACTATGGATTGAACTTTCACAGTATCATGTTAGACCCGCTCGACATCCATTGCTTTCGGTCCCCTAGGGGGGGGGGGGGGGGGTTGCCCACATCTGAGGTCCTCTCCAAGGTTTCTCATAGTCAGCATTGTCACTGGTGTCCCACTGGATGTGAATTCTCCCTGCCCACTGGGTGTGAGTTTTCCTTGCCCTTTTGTGGGTTCTTCCGAAGATGTCGTAGTCGTAATGGTTCGTACAGTCCTTTGAGACATTTGTGATTTAGGGCTATATAAATAAACATTGATTGATTGATTGATGAACACTAACATGCATGTGTTCGGATTGTGGGAGGGAACCAACATTAGATAGCATCGGTGACTTGATAAAATGCAAAAGAAAAGCTCCCATTACCTTACTCAATTTGGGCTTGTCAAACGGCGGTAGAGTGTCCTTGGTGACCATGACGATCCGACCTTGGTAGCAGTTCTGACGCAACGTCTCAGCACACACCAGAGAAGCAGGGCCTGAACCCATAACACAAAGAAAGTGTAGCCGATACCTCTACAGGCCGAAGTGCATGGTCCTCCTTACCCCCTCCTATAAGCACGATCGTGTGGTTGACGTGCGCTGAAACGCTACACATCTCCTTCACCCTTCTCGTCAACGTCAGGGTCTGGGGGGTCGATATACGTCAGGTGAGTTTAAGGAAAATATGTCAGGATTATTTTCATCTATTCACCATGCCGCTACTTGCCTGTTTGGGGATAGAAACGTACACCTTTCCGTCTTGTACGCTGACCTGCGTCAAAACAACAACAAGAAAGGCATGAATATAGCGTTGATGCACGCTAACTAGAATATACATCCATCCATCCATTTTCTACCGCTTATTCCCTTTCGGGGTCGCGGGGGGCGCTGGCGCCTATCTCAGCTACAATCGGGCGGAAGGCAGGGTACACCCTGGACAAGTCGCCACCTCATCGCAGGGCCAACAGAGATAGACAGACAACATTCACACTCACATTCACACACTAGGGCCAATTTAGTGTTGCCAATCAACCTATCCCCAGGTGCATGTCTTTGGAGGTGGGAGGAAGCCGGAGTACCCGGAGGGAACCCACGCATTCACGGGCAGAACATGCAAACTCCACACAGAAAGATCCCGAGCCTGGATTTGAACCCAGGACTGCAGGACCTTCGTATTGTGAGGCAGACGCACTAACCCCTCTGCCACCGTGAAGCCCCTAGAATATACAATTTTGGGGAAAACTGTGTGTAAATATTGAATGCTATGTCAACACAAAATTAGCTAAAAAATAGTCAGGATGCTAATGTTTGCATCTTAGCATGCTTTCAGTTTGCATATTTCAAGTGCCAAGTTATGACTATGAAGTGTGCGCGCTCTGAGGTCCGAGAGCCAGCTCCAGCTCGTGGTGCCCAAGACCAGGCTTAAGACCAGGGGAGACAGGGCCTTCTCTGTGGTCGGCCCTAAGCTCTGGAACACTCTGCCCCTCCATGTCCAAACTGCTTCCACAGTGGAGTCTCGTCTTAAAACCCACTTTTATTCTTTGGCTTTTGACACTACGTGAGTTGTGTGGTCCTCTGTCCTCTGTTGTCCTCTGTGTTTTTGCTTTTATACCATTCATCCATCCATTTTCTACCGCTTATTCCCTTTTGGGGTCCCGGGGGGCGCTGGCGCCTATCTCAGCTACAATCGGGCGGAAGGCGGGGTACACCCTGGACAAGTCGCCACCTCATCGCAGGGCCAACATAGATAGACAGACAACATTCACACTCACATTCACACACTAGGGCCAATTTTTATACACTTTGATTTCTATTTTACTGTTTTAATTGATTTTACCCTTTGAAATAGTTTTTAATCATACTTGTTTTTATATTGTTTTTAATTGGTTTTATATTTATTTATTTATGGTTTTTATTCAGTCATTGGTGGAGCATAATATTGTTTTGTTTTTTTATATATTGTTTTTAACATGGCTGTGCAGCACTTTGGAAACGTTATTGTTGTTTAAATGTGCTATATAAATAAAGTGGATTGGATTGGATTGGATTGTATTAGCTAAAAAAAGCTGGCATGTTAACATGTTAAAGTTAGCAGGCTAACAGTTAACATGAGTCAAGTATCAAGCTATATGACCCTGAAATGTACACCTATAGAATCATCCAAAAAACTGTAACTAAGTAAACAGCCCAATACGTCTCTCCTCATGGCTAAAATTTAACTCTGTCTCGGCATGATTCCTTGCATCTTGTCTGTTTAATAGATGTCATCAGTGTTTGAACCTGACACTTTTGTATTACTGTATTTCCTTGAACTGCCGCCGGGGCGTTAATTCATTTAAAACCTCTTCTCACTCCTGCGCTTACCAAAGGCATGCGGTACAAGTAAGCATGCGCTAATTATTTTAAAACCTCTTCTCACTCCGGCACTTACCAAAGGCATGCAGTAAAAATTTTAGTGTGATGTAAGCTTGGACCTTAAATCCTACTGAATAGCTGTTAATCTTCTTCCCTTTATGCAATTTCAAATTACCGGTATTGAAATCAGCCTCCTCCATTTTGAAAATGATGACAGGGGAAGTGTCACTCGTGACGTCACGAGTTTGACCAGGCGGCAATACTAAGCATGCGCTAATTATTTTTGGGAAGCGAGTTTGACCCGGCAGTAATTCAAGGCAGGCACATACTATATGACAACCTTTTTCTAAAACACAATAAAAAATGTGAAATATTAGAGGATAATGCATACATTTGTCATTTGTTTTCAAAAAGGTTACAAAAAAGTGTTCCCCAAAAATGTACTGTGGGAACCCATTTTTATGACTTGATGGGGTCCCCCGGGACTCCATTTAGAAAATTCTTAGCGCCAACACTGATGGGAGAAGCATTTAAGTCTCACCTTAAAACTCATCTGTATACTTTAGCCTTTAAATAGATCTCCTTTTTAGACCAGTTGATCTGCCGCTTTTTTTTTTTCCCCTATGTCCCCCCCTCCCTTGTGGAGGGGGGGACATAGGTGGCTGTCCAGAGTCGAGACCCAGGATGGACCGCTCGTCATGACCCAGGATGGACCGCTCGCCTGTGTATCGGTTGGGGACATCTCTACGCTGCTGATCCGCCTCCGCTTGGGATGGTTTCCTGTGGACGGGACTCTCGCTGCTGTCTTGGATCCGCTTTGAACTGAACTCTCGCGGCTGTGTTGGAGCCACTATGGATTGAACTTTCACAGTATCATGTTAGACCCGCTCGACATCCATTTCTTTCGGTCCCCTATGGGGGGGGTTGCCCACATCTGAGGTCCTCTCCAAGGTTTCTCATAGTCAGCATTGTCACTGGCGTCCCACTGGATGTGAATTCTCCCTGCCCACTGGGTGTGAGTTTTCCTTGCCCTTTTGTGGGTTCTTCCGAGGATGTCGTAGTCGTAATGGTTTGTACAGACCTTTAACATTGATTGATTGAGTATCGGTGCGTGCAAAACAGCAGCAAGCGGCTGTCGCCATTTCTAATACTAATCAAATATCATCCCGGGGACCATAGATAATTCATTGCCTTGACTTTGACACCCCTACAGTAGAGTGTTAAATATCTTAAAATGCATTTTGTGGCAATTCCAACTTCCACCACAGCGTCAGTTGCTATGTAGAATGACGCTTTCCATCATTTTCGGCAGACTGCATTGCAAAAATGATTAACCCCCTCTCTTCCGCTCGCGCGAGATCCACCCAGGAATGGGACCATGCAAGTACCTTCCCTACTGCACATGCTACATTGTGCACAAGCGTCACGCCCAGTCAGGAAAATTAGACGATGCTTTACCTTGTAGCAAGGAAGGGAGTCCAGGCCTGGGTACTCCTCAATATCCCCAGTTTTCACATTGAAGCAAGCACCGTGGAAGGGACATCTGACTTTATTACCCACCAGCGCTCCTGCGTTGTCAAAGAAGACACATTACAAAGGATGCAGGTTGCACACGTGGTATGTCACCTGCCTAGAAAAACCTCA
>NC_084623.1:52103876-52141376 GCF_033978795.1 Nerophis ophidion | reverse complement strand
TCTGGTTTGCTTGTGTCCTTTCACCTTTGCCGAGGTTTCACCCCACAACACGGAGCTGTGTTGGCGGCGACACACACACGACAACACCTCCGCGCCTCATGCCCATCATTTGTCCGCTTTTTCCGGAGCCCGGGACCCCAAACGAGCGCCTTTTAGGGACCTCCAGCCAACACCGCAACTTTCCCGGTATGTGAGTTCGTGCTTGCGGCTTTATCAGCGAGACGAAGGCCGCGCACGGAACACCTTTCCTCCCCGCACTATTCCCCGCCATGGAGCTGAGCTCGGCCCTTCTCACCACGGCGGGAGCTTATGGATTCTTCCGCCTGGTCAACACCGGCGTGGGCAGGCTGCCGGTGCCAGACAGCGCCCGCAAGAACGCCACGAAATGGAGAAACATCTCCACGTCCTTCGTGCACAGTCTTGTCACCGCCATCTGGGCGCTCTTTTGGTAAACCAGGACTCCTTTTTCTCCAGGTTTCATCACGTGTGTGTGACTTTCAACTCTGTGTTTTCCAGCTTTATTCTCCAGCCGCACATGGCGGAAGATTTGATAGAAACACATTCGGTGTTTTCTCACGCGTTGGTGTCCTTTTCCATCGGTGAGTCCATAAAAAGTGATATATTGGGAGTAGGGTGTGTTCCTGTCACTGTGATGATGTCCCAGGGTGTGTCTTTACCCTTTTTATAGGCTTTATATGCGATCACGTGACCTCCAAGCACTTATATATATATATATATATATAAATATATATATATATATATATATATCCATCCATCCATCATCTTCCGCTTATCCGAGGTCGGGTCGCGGGGGCAGTAGCCTAAACAGGGAAGCCCAGACTTCCCTCTCTCCAGCCACTTTGTCTAGCTCTTCCCGGGGGATCCCGAGGCGTTCCCAGGCCAGCCGGGAGACATAGTCTTCCCAACGTGTCCTGGGTCTTCCCCGTGGCCTCCTACCAGCTGGACATGCCCTAAACACCTCCCTAGGGAGGCGTTCGGGTGGCATCCTGACCAGATGCCCGAACCACCTCATCTGGCTCCTCTCGATGCGGAGGAGCAGCGGCTTTACATTGAGCTCCTCCCGGATGGCAGAGCTTCTCACCCTATCTCTAAGGGAGAGCCCCGCCACCCGGCGGAGGAAACTAATTTCGGCCGCTTGTACCCGTGATCTTATCCTTTCGGTCATGACCCAAAGCTCATGACCATAGGTGAGGATGGGAACGTAGATCGACCGGTAAATTGAGAGCTTTGCCTTCCGGCTCAGCTCCTTCTTCACCACAACGGATCGATACAACGTACGCATTACTGAAGACGCCGTACCGATCCGCCTGTCGATCTCACAATCCACTCTTCCCTCACTCGTGAACAAGACTCCTAGGTACTTGAACTCCTCCACTTGGGGCGGGGTCTCCTCCCCAACCCGGAGATGGCACTCCACCCTTTTCCGGGCAAGAACCATGGACTCGGACTTGGAGGTGCTGATTCTCATTTATATATATATATATATATATATATATATATTAGGGCTGGGCAACGATTAAAATTTTTAATCGAAGTTAATCGCACTATTTCTCAGATTAATCGCGATTAACTGCATTGTATACGCAAAGCCCAACAATGAATTCAAAAATAGTGTGTAGTGCACCTTTATTGGAATATTCTCCCACATGAACAAAAGCGCCCAAACATTTGTTGTGCAAACACAATTTAAATCAGTCCTTGTTAAACAGTAGCAGTTAAATAGCATATTTTATGAAAATCAACTCAAAAAATGTAAATACAAACATTTACGCTTACTGCCACTGCCAGGGTATTTAAGTTATCCTGGTTGTTATGGAAAATAGATATAATCTACATACAAATCTCTGAGCCACAATCATAACATCTGAGCAGGCAATTTCTGAAGTAACAGCAGAAACATTTTTTTTTATCAGGGATCTTATGTTTAAAAAAACCTATATTATAGGTAGTGGGCTGTTTTAGGGAATTTTTGATCAAATTATCCGTAGTAGCAATATTAATAATGTCGTGTTTATTCTGCGTAGTGCACTTAAAATAATTATGACCATATCTAGGAATTGATATGATGGGAATTTTCCGATTGTTTGCTTGGTGCTTTGATAAACTGAACGCATATACATGGTACTATATTGTGATGTTATGAGCCAGGGAAAAAAAGAACTACCCTACCCAGCATGCAACAGGAGTGACGAGCATGCGCGGTAGCCCGGTATAGGTTGTGTCGCCATGACGGCATCTTGTATGTTGTGATATGCACGCTCTGAAAGCAAACGTTAAAAACTCAGCCAACACTCCTCGTCTGCATTATTCATAAATAGACAGACAACACATATACTCCGCTGCTCCACAGGCCGCTGGATGTAGCCGGCAAAGTATTCCCATGCTAGCTAGCCGGTCTAGCGAGCACGCGTCATTCAGTCCGAAACGGCCCGATCTATCCACATTCAGAATTGTCTGGCGGTCGTAAGTGATCCCGGAGTGACCACGCTGTAAACCAGCCATGAAATTTGCAGAATTGTCCGGTATTTTTGCCGAATGTTCCATCTTTACAAAGAGCCCCTCGACGCCGGGCGACGCCATCTTGTTAAGAAAAGGCGTTAACAAAATAAAAGCATGTAAACAACATACGCAAATGTGCGATAAAATAATTGTCGGCGTTAATAGATTGATGAGTTAACTCATCAATTAACGCATTCATTTGCCCACCCCTAATATATATATATATATTAGGGCTGCGAATCTTTGGGTGTCCCACGATTCGATTCAATATCGATTCTTGGGGTTGCGATTGGAATATATATCGATTTTTTTTTTTCGAATCAAGGCGATTCTCGATTCAAAAACGATATTTTTCCGATTCAGAACGATTTTGTATTCATTCAATACATAGGATTTCAGCAGGATGTACCCCAGTCTGCTGACATGCTAGCAGAGTAGTATCCATCCATCCATTTCCTACCGCTTATTCCCTTTTGGGGTCGCGGGGGGGCGCTGGCGCCTATCTCAGCTACAATCGGGCGAAAGGCGGGGTACACCCTGGACAAGTCGCCATCTCATCGCAGGGCCAACACAGATAGACGGACAATATTCACACTCACATTCACAGCAGAGTAGTATATTTAAAAAAAACAACTTTTATAATTGTAAAGGACAATGTTTTATCAACTGAGTGCAATAATTTAAATTTGTTTTAGCTATTAAATGAACCAAAAATATGACTCTTTTTATCTTTGTGAAAATATTGGACACAGTATGTTGTCAAGCTTATGAGATGCGATGCAAATGTAAGCCACTCTGACACTATTGGTTATTTCTAATGATTATGTCAATGAGGGATTTTTAATCACTGCTATGCTGAAATTATAACTAATATTGATACTGTTGTTGATAATATTAATTTTTGTTTCACTACTTTTGGTTTGTTTTGTGTCGTGTTTGTGTCTCCTCTCAATTGCTCTGTTTATTGCAGTTCTGAGTGTTGCTGCGTCAGGTTTGGTTGTGGAATTGGATTGCATTGTTATGGTATTACTGTGTATTTTGTTGGATTGATAATGAAAAAAAAAATAAAAATAAAAAAATAAAAAAATCGATTTTAAAAAAATGAGAATCCCCACACCCCTTAAAAAAAAAAAAAAAAAAAAAAAAAAAAAAAATATATATATATATATATATATATATATATATATATATATATATATATATATATATATATATATATATATATATACACACACATACAAACATCTTCTTCCTCTTATCCGTGGTCGGGTCGTGGAGGCAGCAGCCTAAGCAGGGAATCCCAGACTTCCCTCTCCCCAGCCACTTCGTCCAGCTCTTCCCGGGGGATCCCGAGCCGTTCCCAGGCCTGACATAGTCAGGAAGACGTAGTCTTCCCGACGTGTCCTGGGTCTTCCCCGTGGCCTCCGACCGGACGGACGTGCCCTAAACACCTCCCTAGGGAGGCGTTCAGGTGGCATCCTGACCAGATGCCCGAACCACCTCATCTGGCTCCTCTCCATGTGGAAGAGCAGCGGCTTTACTTTGAGGACACTTTTGGACCCCCAATTATTTTAGTGTGATTTGTTTTTAAGTGCCATTGCTCAGAAAATAATAATGAATCAAAATCCAAAATTAAGGTTCCAATTATTATATAATCTCAAATATTCCACCTAAAAAAGTTATTGGGTGAAAATATTGCATATTTTGTGTTTTTTCCATTTTTTTTCTAATGTTAATCTAGAGATTTAAAACTTGCATAATAATAAAAATTATAATACTGAATAATGACACATTTTTAAGTTTTTTTTATCTGACCAAAACCCTTTGGGGTCCCCGGGATCATAACTGAGTGGAGGCCTGAGTGTATATTTTTTATACATATATTGTATTGGTTTTTAAAATAAAAATTATGAAAATGGTCCCCGCTTGCTCTGATTTTTCAGTGTGCGGCCCTCAGTGGAAAAAGTTTGGACACCCCTGGTTTAACACGATAATTACGAATAATACCGCTAGTAATCACAGTGCTAAAAATACCGTTCAAAATATAAAACATTCTCATGCATTTTATCCATCCATCCGTTTTCTACCAGACTTGTTCAAGAAGTCGCATTAATGGTAAGAAGTATTTGATTTATTAATGGTTAACTTCAGAATAAGAATGTTATTAAAAATAATAGATTTATTATACTCTAAACATGTTGGTCTTACTTAAAAATGCACACATTTAGTTGTATTCAGTGTTAAAAAAATATTAAATGGCTCTCACAGAAATACATTTGAAAATATTTGGCTTTCATGGCTCTCTCAGGCAAAAAGGTTCCCGACCCCTGCTCTAGCAGATGACTTTTCAAATGATGCTACACATTAGCAGGAATGCTACTTTTTGTAGCAGCACTTTTGCCCCACACTTGACAAATTCCGGTTGTCCGTTCGACATATTTTCCCACTTGTAGCCAAACCAACAGACGATGGAACCCCTGCTGTTTTTCTTGGGAATTAATTCTTCCTTCACTTGTTACCATTAAAACAGATAAAATACTAAGGCTAAAACACAATCAGTGAAACATAAACACAAATCATGTCAAATAGTGGATTTTCTGTCGCTGTGTCTATTTATATATATATTTTTAATGCTTTGTTTAAAAGATTTAAGTTTGTGTTTAAGTACCTTTTGAGCACATTCAATAATACTGCAATATTTTCATGTCGTTAAAACCCTAATCAAAATGCAAAAGTGTGATTAATCGGATTAAAACATTTAATAGATTGACGGCACTATTAATAATACTATAAAAACATTAGCACATGGCCCTGACTATAGTGTGTGTTTGTGTAAAAAATGCCTCGCCTTATTTATCTCAAAGAAGCGTGGTGTAGGAGTGGTTAGCGCTGTTGGCCGGCAGCAAGAAAGTTCCAGGTTTGAATCAGCTCAGGTCACTCTGTTGGGTTTGTGTGTGTGTTTTTTTCCCCCCTCTGGAAGCAATCTGTTAAACATGAGCGCACATGTGAACCCCTCCGTCTTAAAATAGAAATTGTCTCAATGAATCCTTCAACCGTTTAAAGGCCCCCAAAGTGCGCGTTCACTGGCGGTGTGCCACACCGCTCGGACTCCCCCAGGAATTCCCGGGATGTTTGACATTCCTCTCAGAAGCCCGGCCCTAGGGACTGGCGGAGCAAAGCGCGGCGCTGCTCCTCCAGCTTGAATAGAGAGCATTATATCTGTCGGTGGCACCACGCGTCAACCCCACGCACTCCGGTGACGTCGCTCGGTCACAAGTCCGTGGTTCGCAGTGTTTATTTCCACTTCTTCGAACCCTTCCCACAACGACTGTGGTGTGATTCCGGGGTTTCAGTCAATTGAGAGAGGCCCTCGTTCCAGATGTGCTCCTACCCGTATTGTGGCATTTTTTATTTGTGGCTCACAACTTTTGTTCAATAATAAACCTTGTTTAGGGCCTCAAACCACTGTCTCCTCATCAAATCCAATTAGGGCTGCTGTGTAATGTGTGTTTTTCTTGGGTCAGGTTGCGGCAAACACTATTCAATCAATCAATCAATCAATGTTTATTTATATAGCCCTAAATCACAAATGTCTCAAAGGACTGTACAAACCATTACGACTACGACATCCTCGGAAGAACCCACAAAAGGGCAAGGAAAACTCACACCCAGTGGGCAGGGAGAATTCACATCCAGTGGGACGCCAGTGACAATGCTGACTGAGAAACCTTGGAGAGGACCTCAGAAGTGGGCAATCCCCCCCCTTCTAGGGGACCGAAAGCAATGGATGTCGAGCGGGTCTAACATGATACTGTGAAAGTTCAATCCATAGTGGCTCCAACACAGCCGCGAGAGTTCAGTTCAAAGCGGATCCAAGACAGCAGCGAGAGTCCCGTCCACAGGAAACCATCCCAAGCGCGAGGCGGATCAGCAGCGTAGAGATGTCCCCAACCGATACACAGGCGAGCGGTCCATCCTGGGTCCCGACGAGCGGTCCATCCTGGGTCTCGACTCTGGACAGCCAGTACTTCATCCATGGTCATCGGACCGGACCCCCTCCACAAGGGAGGGGGGGGCATAGGAGAAAAAAGAAAAGAAGCGGCAGATCAACTGGTCTAAAAAGGAGGTCTATTTAAAGGCTAGAGTATACAGATGAGTTTCAAGGTGAGACTTAAATGCTTCTACTGAGGTAGCATCTCGAACTGTTACCGGGAGGGCATTCCAGAGTACTGGAGCCCGAACGGAAAACGCTCTATAGCCCGCAGACTTTTTTTGGGCTTTAGGAATCACTAATAAGCCGGAGTCTTTTGAACGCAGATTTATTGCCGGGACATATGGTACAATACAATCGGCAAGATAGGATGGAGCTAGACCGTGTAGTATTTTATACGTAAGCACATGAAATATATACCGTATTATCCTGGACCATAGGGCGCACCGGATTATAAGGCACACTGCTGATGAATGGTCTATTTTTGATCTTTTTTCATATATAATGATTATAGGGTGCATTAAAGGAGTCATACTGTATATACATAATTTTTTTCTAAATTGAAAACACTTCCTTGTGGTTGACATAAAATGTGATAGTAGTTCTTTGGTCCAAATGTTGCATAATTATGTTTTACAGATCGTCTTAAAGCCGCTTTCTGACCGTCACTTCAGTATGCGCTGTTTTGTGGGCGGTCTTATTTACGTGGACAAGTAAAACTTATTAAGTTGAAAAACTTATTCGGGTGTTACCATTTAGTGGTCAATTGTACGGAATAAGTACTGTACTGTGCAATTTACTAATAAAAGCTGCACTCAATCAATCAATCAGTGGCTCGCCTTCGGCAGCTTCTTCTCTCCGTCGTCTTTGTTGCAGCGGTGTAGCGTGCAAGGACGGGAGTGGAAGAAGTGTCAAAAGATAGAGCTTACTTAAATCAAAACCGGAGCAGCGTCTTCTCAACCGCCGGAAATATGTCCTGTGAAAAAACGTCCGACTGGAACGCTCTATTAACTAAAGTTCCTTGAGTGAATAATGTAAACTCACTACACCGGTATGTTTTAGGCAAGGCAAGGCAACTTTATTTTTATAGCACTTTTCATACACAAGGCAGACTCAAAGTGCTTCACAGACAACAAAGTGAAATTAAAGAAAAATAAAAGCAAAATTAAAATGCAGACCACAAAATAGCTTTTCCTGGCAGCTATAAGTAAGAACTATACACCACTTTATATTAGAAATGGCAACATGAATGTCACATAACAAAAAGATAGAGAAAAAGAAGAAGCTTATCGACTTTGGTGTCGACACGGACTACAAAGACAGACACGCGCAATTTTTCGGGACTTATGCAGATCCCAAATACAGATCAGCAGGTACCAGAAGGTACGAAAAGGTGCTTTTGCATAATATTGCGAAACAAAACGCCAGATTATATGTTTTACCTTCTACACACAGCATAATACTACTTGTATGTTGAAGCACAGTACAATCCATCAAGTGTTGCGGCTTCATAGCTTACCAAAGTCGTACTAAAATATTTTTGATAGATTTTTGAGTGCCGTGTGATGTTCTATATTTTCAATGGAACATATAAAATGTTGGTGTTGTTTACTTGAGTCATATTGCAGTCTACAAATATCTGGTGTGTGACTGCCATCATATGGCAGTCTACACTTATCTCCTATTGAGGTGGCGACTTGTCCAGGGTGTACCCCGCCTTCCGACCAAATGCAGCTGAGATAGGCTCCAGCACCGCCCGCGTTTCCCAAAAGGACAAGCGGTAGAAAAATGGATGGACTTATCTCTCATGTGTGACTGCCATCTACTGGTCACACTTATCATTTCACCATGTACCAAATAAAATAGCTTCGAGGTCGGTAAGCAAAACCAGAATTATTTCGTGTTATAAGGCGCACTGTCGAGTTTTGAGGGAAAAAAAGGATATTAAGTGCGCCTTATAGTCCGTGAAATATAATACTTGAAATATTAATTAAGAGGTTTATGCCAGCATGGTTGCACACGCCAGTCATTTTGTCAAAAAATTATTCCATATGTGTGTACCAGTTAATAGATATTCATCTCACAAAACCCCTAAGAGGGGAAAAAGCAAGCGTCTCAACTTTTTTCAGCCAACTGTTCCATTTTTGCTTTGGATTGATGTCAGTGGAAAATGGCCGATTCCTGCAAGATGATGCTCAAAATGCTCAGTTTATAAAGAGTTTAGACTCCCTTTCATTTTTAAGTCATCAGATGTGGACATGTGTAAAAAATAGACACTGTAGAGCAATTATATTTTTGTGATGCAGGTGATGATGTACTTACTTACTGTAAGGGACAATGAAACATCGCAGTGTCAATATTTTGTCTTTGCCCTAATCAAACTCAGTGGTGTAGCCGGAAAGTATTTCCTTTTTCCGTATTTTGTTGGGGGACAGCCTTATTTCTAAATGCAATAATGTATTTTCCCTACTTGAAATTCTACACTCAACACTGCAAAATGACAGCATAGAAAAACAATTGTTTTTAAATGTTTGCAGATTTATATATTTTTAGAAAAGTAAGAAATGTAATGTATAAAATATTCACTTTTTCAATTTTTTGTTGTGTGACAGCTTTATTCCTAAATTAATAAAAAGTTTTCATTTTAAAATTGTACACATAACACAGCCGAATGACTGCATGGAACATTTTCTTTTTGTAAATGTTTGCAAATTTATTAAAAAAAAAAAAAAAAAAAGTAGGAACTCTCATGTGTAAAATACTCACTTTTTCATTTTTTGTTGTGTGACAGCCTTATGTCCAAATGGGATGCATATGTTTTTCCCTTAAAATTCTACACACAACACCGCATAATGACAGCATGACATTTATTTTTTAAATGTTTGCAAATTTAACAAAAGAGTAAGAAATCTTACATAGAAATACTATTGATCTTTTTTTTTTAATTGTGTTGTGTGTCAGTCTTGTTCCTACAATGATTTTACTTCCTTAAAAATTCTACACACCATTTTTTTTGGTAAATGTTTGCAAATGTATTATAAAAAAGTAAAAAAACTCAGGTGTAAAATATTAACTTTTTCTATTTTGTGTTTTTTCCCATTAGAAAAACAAATGTATACACTCAGCTATTTTATAAAATGTGTTCAAATTTATAAATAAATAAAAAATCCCTTAAAATTCAACACACTGCATAATGACAAAATTGATTTTTTTAATGTTTGTAATTTTACTAAAAAAACAATAGTAAGAGTTTTCTTGTGTGAAATATTCCATTTTTCAATTTTTGTGACAGCCAAATTCCTAAATGGAATAATTTTTTTCCTTAAAAAATCTCTACACAAATCCCCATTATGACCACATTAAAAAAATAAAAAAATAAATATATATATATATATTTTTTTTATGTTTCCAAATTTCTTAAAATTAAACAGGAAATCTTAAGTGGAAAATATTCCTTTGTATCATATTTTATTTACTGTGAGCCAGCAATATTCCCAAATGGAATATTTATTTCCCTATAAAATTCTACACACAACACCCTGTAATGACATGTTTGTTTTTGTTTTAATGTAAGTAAGAAATCTCATGTGTAATGTATTCACTTTTTCTATATACTGTTGTGTGCCAGCCTTATTCCCAAATGGAATATATAATTTTTTCCCCATAAAAAATTCCAGATAACACCCCACGATGACAGCATGAAAAACATGTTTTGAAATGTTTAAAAAAAAAATATATATATATATATATATATATATATATATATATATATATATATATATATATATAAAATCATTGCCAAAAATATTCGCTGCCTTTGCTCAATTTTTGCACATTTTTTTTTTTGCATAATGTTAAAGCCACAAGCGTGTGTACCGTACGTTGATACATAAATACGATTATACGATAAAAGGATAATATAATTAGAAATAGGCACCTCCATTTCTCTTGATGTTTTTCAGGTTAAAATGACAGGATTATCATTATTTATTTATATCTAATACCAAAAAACATTTCTTTATTACTGTGTGTGTATTCTTATATCATGTTAAAATGACTATATAGTAATGTACGTCTACAAAATGAATGAATGGTTTATTTTGAGCCATGCAAACAAAACAAGAGAATGACATAAAATACAGAAGAAATATATCGATACATTATTTTTACACCTACATTGAAAACATTACATGTGACTAATCTTTTGTAGATGTCAAGAATGGCTCAAAAGGGAGTGAGAAGAAATTAAACTTATTAGGTCCCACCCCTATACATATACAATATATATATACAATATATAATACAATAATATATATAATATAATTAAATTCAGTGGTTGCTGCTATATATTGTCTATATAAAATACATTTAAATTCACACACACTTACATATATACATATACACACACATATATATACAAGGACTGAATACTTTCTTAACGGCGGACACATTTGCCATTAAATCCTTATTTTAAACGTTGTAGTTTTCTGCCACTTCTGGGTTTAAACACGTAACCTAAGGCCTTCATGGTAACAATCATCTAAACATGCCAACACATCAGTATTGGGTCCAGGTCTCACGTTCCCCCACATAATAGGGCGACTTCCAACCTTACCAAAGAATCCCACGCTCGCCCGCACGCCCCACATCCTTTTTATTTTTCCAGCGTTCTGAAAAGCTGTCGCCATGGATACGACTGATTGTGGACGGAGGCTGTTTGGGAGTCGGTGGATATGAATAGCCCCTCTCCAAGACGCCTCTTAGTTGCCGTCGCGGTTGTCATGGTAGCGAGCCCCCCCTCCCACGACTGATGGCTTGAAAAGGATATGGCAGCACTTGAGACGAAAAATCTGTTCCATTTTGATGAATGAGTGAAGTGTAATGACCAGATTGTTATCAGATTTATGGGCCAAGTACGTTCAACACATGTTCTGTCCTGACAGGTTACTTCATCTATGACCTCTTGGACATGGTGACGTACCAGAAGATAAGCCAGTCCTGGGAGCTTGGCTTGCATCACGTTGTAGTAAGTCCTGACCTTATTGTTCAACTTTACTTGCTTTTGCACAGCATGTCCCATCGCGACTTGGGGTGGGGATCGAAAACCCACTGTTTTGAGTCCTGGGAATCATTTGCCAGTTTTGTTAACGATGCCCTAACAGATTCTTTGGATGTTACGAAAACAGTTATAATGATAACCGCAGTAAAACTCCCGACAGTTAGTATTACCGTTTTAATTTAAAAGCATCGTAAAAAAACCCTAAATAAACTTAAAATTTTAAACCTATCTGGATAGGCCAGACAAGCATTGTGATAAAATATTGAACTCTGTCAGTCTTAGATAGATTAGATATATAGTACTTTATTCATTCCGTCAGGAGAGTTCCTTCAGGAAAATTACAATTTTCAGCACAATCCCATTCAAGATCAGACAAACATTACAGCGAGACAGAACAGGATCGCTGACGGGTCTGCCGGCTTCCAGCGCCCCTTACAAAAAAAGATGAGATACAGGTAAACAAGGGGAGGGGGGGGGGGGGAATAGAAGATTAAAATGAAATTTAAAAAAATCGGTCTTAGCCTGGGCCTTGGAGAGGGGGTGCAGACGGAGGCCAAGGGGAAAAAAATAAATAAATAAATTAAAAAAAAAAAAAAATAAATAAAAAAAAAGCAGAGGTGGGAAGTAACGCGCTACATTTACTCCGTTACATCTACTTGAGTAATTTTTGGGATAAATTGTACTTCTAAGAGTAGTTTTTATGCAACATACTTTTACTTTTACTTGAGTATATTTATAGAGAAGAAACGCTACTTTTACTCCGCTCCATTTATCTACAATCAGCTCGCTACTCGCTACTTTTTTTTTAATCGATCTGTTAATGCACGCTTTGTTTGTTTTGATTTTGTCAGACACGCATTCTAAGTAGGAACTACGCATGCCTGTGTTTCACCAATCAAATGCAGTCACTGGTGACGTTGGACCATTCAAACAAAACCAGGCGGTCACATGACCGTCACACGACGAATCCGACCTAAAAAGGTTGAACAACTTATCGGGGTGTTACCATTTAGTGGTCAATTGCACGGAATATGTACTGTACTGTGCTAATACTAATAAAAGTTTCAATCAATCAATCAAAAGTGTAAAGGAAATAAGACACTTTTTATTTCAACCGTACTTCCCGTCAAAAGCCTAAAGACTGATCGCACAGTTCCTGTCTTCACAATAAAAGCGCCGCTCCATCGCGCCTGCGCTAACAAAATAAGAGTCTCCGAAAGCCAGAGCATACAAGCTAGCAAACTACGGAGTTTGCCGCCAATGTATTTCTTGTAAAGTATATAAAAACGAATATGGAAGCTGGACAAATAAGATGCCAAAAACCAACGACTTTCATGTGGTATTAGACAGAAAAGAGGAACTTTTTTTCTTCTCCATTTGAAAATGTGGACATTATCAGCACAATACTGTCTGATTCCAATCAATACAAGTCATCAGAATCAGGTAATACACCAACTTATATTCTTGTCTTCATGAAAGATAGGAATCTATATGTTAAACATGCTTGTATATTCATGAAAACACCTTTAACATGTGAACAAAAACGGCAAAAAATATCAATTATGTGCTGTATATATGTTTATGTATGTATGCATATATATATATATATATATATATATATATATATATATATATATATATATATATATATATATATATATATAAATATATATACATACACACATATATATATATATATATATATGGTATGTGTGTGTATGTATATTTATATATGAGGTAGATCACCTCCACTTGGTCATTTATTAAGTAATTGATTAACTTTAAAAATCTAATTGGGGTGTTACCATTTAGTGGTCAATTGTAGGGAATATGTACTGTACTGTGCAATCTACTAATACAAGTTTCAATCAATCAATCAATCAATCAATCAACCAATCGATGAATGCCTACTGAGCCTATTTTTTTTTATTTTCATGTTTTATTATTTAATATATATTATTGTTTTAGTTTCTTAAGAGATATTCCTGGCTATTAATTTGTTCATTGCTATTTTTATGTTTTTGTGCATTATTTGTTGCCGTAATCATTAAACAAACAGGTTATTCATCAGTTACTCAGTACTTGAGTAGTTTTTTCACAACATACTTTTTACTTTTACTCAAGTAAATATTTGGGTGACTACTCCCTACTTTTACTTGAGTAATAAATCTCTAAAGCAGGGGTGCCCATTACGTCGATCGCGAGCTACCAGTCGACCGCGGGTGGTGTGTCAGTCGATCTCGAGCCAGGCTTTTAAAAATAATAGACCTAAAAATTAGTGATCATCAATCTTCACCAAGACGTCACTTAAATGACATTCACGGTACCGGAGGGTCTTGTGAGATGACGCTGGCTGCTGCAAGATCATTATTATTAAAATATGACCGAGAGGAAGCCGAGAAACACTTTTTATTTCAACAGACTCTCGCGCCGTACCTTCCGTCAAAACTCTAAAGGCCGACTGCACATTTCCTATCTTCACAATTAAAGCCCTGCTTCATGCTGCCTGCGCTAACTAAATACAGAGTCTCGGAAAACTGGCGTGCACAAGCGATCCCTCAGAAAGCTGGCGTGCACATCACTTGTGCACGCCAGCTTTCCGAGACTCTTATTTTGTTAGCGCATGCAGCATGAAGCAGGGCTTTTATTGTGAAGATAGGAAATGTGCAGTCGGCCTTTAGAGTTTTGACGGAAGGGACGGCGCGAAAGTCTGTTGAAATAAAAAGTGTTTCTCGCCTTCCTCTCTGTCATTTTTTCATAATAATGAACTGGCAGCAGCCAGCGTCATCTCACAAGACCCTCGGGTGCCGTGAAGGTCAATCAAGCAAGCTACGGAATTTGCCGCCAATGTTTTTCTTGTAAAGTGTATGGAAGCTGGATGAATTAGATGCCAAAAACCAACCACTTTCATGTGGTATTGTACAGAAAGGACAACTTTTTTTCTCCTCCATTTTAAAATGTGGGCGTTATCATCATTACTGTCTGATTCCAATCAATGCAAGTCATCAGAATCAGGTAATACACCAACTTATATTCTTGTCTTTGTGAAAGAAAGACATCTATATGTGTTACACATGCTTGTATTATCATTAAACACATTTAACTTGTTTACAAAAATGTCTCTTTCATAAATAAATAAATATAAATGATATATATAAATGAGGTAGATCCCCTCGAGTTGGTCAATTGAAAAGTAGCTCGCCTGCAGAAAAAGTGTGGGCACCCCTGCTCTAAAGTAACAGTACTCTTACTTGAGTACAATTTCTGGCTACTCTACCCACCTCTGGTCTTAAGAGATAATAATTATGGAATAGATGTCGAGTAGGGGCATGAGTTTTGTGGGCATGCTGGGGGCGATAGATGGGAACCAAGCTCCAGAGCCTTAGATTTTGCCTGTGGATGACTTGATAGGCTTGACAAGCATTGTGATAAAATATAGAACTCAGTCAGTCTTAAGAGATGATAATTATGGAATAGATGTCGAGTGGGGCCATTAAACTTGGACCATGACAGAGTAGTCATTCAGGGTAGGGTAAAATATCAATATCCAAACGTATCGCATAGCTTTCTGTAAAGATACAGTAAAGATGAAATGGTATGAACATCGATTTTCAACACCAACTTCCCCCTGATCTTGTCGCAAACAAACATGGTGTCGATTGTGCGGGACTTTTTCGCTGTTTCAGAAGGAAGGTAATTTGCGTACTATTGGCACCAGATGTTTTGCAAACGTTTTGCTAGGAGGGGAAAAACCCTCACTCATCGACACACCAAACCTTATCAGCCACCTAAATTGCTATGACAGTGTTACAAAAGTTTCCGAAGACGCCAAAGAAAGTTGTGTTCCAGCTCAATGGACATTTAAAAATAAGTAGATATGAATACAGTATGTGTATCGGTTTAAAAAAATATTGTGCGTCCCTCAACATTACACATTTTAATCTGATATTTCACTCTTAAATTGTAATTTCTTTCTTTTTTTGTGTGCATAAGTAGACTTGACTAGATACATACAATTCATTGCGCCTAATTTAGTGCTACTTCTACCCGACCATACAAAACATTGCAATAATATCTTATTGTTTATTTACGCTGTGATTGCTGCCACATGAGCCGTGCAGTCAGATTGCGCCAGATTGTGAATGGCGGACGGCAAAGACAAAATACCTGTCTTTCTTGTCTGGAACAAGCAAGGGAGGGACAAAGAGACAATAGTTGCGCAACGTGACCACTTGGAGCATTTTATGCCATGAGAAAGTGTAACTCCGCCTCCCTGTCTTGTTCTTCAGTTACTGCGGTGGTGTCTTCTGCAGGAACAGGTTGGATGAGCTCACTGCTCCACGTGAATGCTTCAAACAGACAGTCGGAAGTCAATTAGACAAATGATGGTGCACGTTGTACAGATATTTTGTAGCCGCTCACTGAATTCACAAGGGCTTTGATTGGGATAAAAAATTTGGAGCCGATACGGCATCAATTCCAGATAACTGCAAATCAATGCTCAATACTCAAAGGTAGCAAAGTTCTGTAATGTTTTGTATGATGATGTGTTAACAAATGTGATTTTTTTTTTTTATTAATAGCTTTTGCATTTTTGCAACATTTAACATTGAGTTAAACTGTGCGGCCCAGTTGTTACATCTTGTTTTCTGACACTTCTGAGTCTCATTCGCAAGTATGCGTTTGTTTCAGCTTGTCCTGGGTGTGTTGCCTTAGTCATGAAGTAGTCTTTAGCATAAAGTTGAATGTGCCAGTGTTGTCTTACAAAGTGTTTATACAAGAGGTGTCCAAACTTTTTGACTTTGGGGCTGCTTTGGGCTAAAAAAAAATTTGTCTGGGGTTGAAAACCGACTGCATGTAAAGTAACTATGTGTACTGTATATATGTATGTATATATGTGTGTATTAAAGTTAGCACAGCTTAATTTTTGTTTCATCTGACATCACATGGACAAAGATAACCCCTTCTGGAGGAAGGTTCTGTGGTCAGATGAAACAAAAATTGAGCTGTTTGGCCACAATACCCTGCAATATGTTTGGAAGAAAAAAGGTGAGGCCTTTAATCCCAGGAGCACCATTCCTACCGTCAAGCATGGTGGTGGTAGTATTATGCTCTGGGCCTGTTTTGTTGCCAATGGAACTAGTGCTTTACAGAGAGTAAATGGGACAATGCAAAAGGAGGATTACCTCCAAATTCTTCAGAACAACATAAAATCATCAGCCCGGAGGTTGGGTCTTGGGCGCAGTTGGGTGTTCCAACAGGACAATGACCCCAAACACACGTCAAAAGTGGTAAAGGAATGGCTAAATCAGGCTGGAATGAAAGTTTTAGAATGGCATTCCCAAAGTCCTTTTTCCTGCACCATCAAGGTATATATTGACGCTGGTGATAATGTTCCCCTTTAAACGTGTAGACAATGCTGAAGAAACAAGTCCTTGTCTGAAAACCAACACATTTAGCTGAACTGCACCAATTTTGTCAAGAGGAGTGGTCAAAAATTCAACCAGAAGCTTGTGGATGGCTACCAAAAGTGCCTTATTGCAGTGAAACTTGCCCAGAGACATGTAACCAAATATTAACATTGCAGTATGTATACTTTAGACACAGCAGATTTGGTCACATTTTCATAATAATTTCATAAAAGAACCAAACTTCATGAATGTTTTTTGTGACCAACAAGTATGTGCTCCAATTCCTCTATCACAAAAAAACAAGTTGTAGAAATTATTGGAAACTCAAGACAGCCATGACATTATGTTCTTTACAAGTGTATGTGTTGATTGCGACTGTATATACATATAGATAGACAGATAGTACTTTATTGTATATTGTGTATGGTCTATATATATACGTATATGTATATACATATATGTAAGTACAGTACAGGCCAAAAGTTTGGACACACCTTCTCATTCAATGGGTTTTCTTTATTTTCATGATTGATTCACATTGTTGATTGTCACCGAAGGCATCAAAACTATGACACCTGTGAAGTGAAAACCCTCTCAGGTGACTACCTCTTGAAGCTCAAACAGAAAATACCAAAATAGTAATCAGAGCAAAGGGTGTTTATTTTGAAGAAACTAGATTATAAAACATGTTTTCAGTTATTTCACCTTTTTTTGTTAGGTACATAACTCCACATGTGTTCATTCATAGTTTTGATGCCTTCAGTGACAATCTACAATGTAAATAGTCATGAAAATAAATTGAATGAGAAGGTGTGTCCAAACTTTTGGCCCGTACTGTACAGTATATGTATGTATATACATGGATGTATATGTATTTATATACGTGTATGTATATATGTATATATATATATACATTAATGTATGTATACACATATATACACACATAGCCTATACATGTACATATTTATTTATGTATATGCATATTATATTATTATATTGATGTATAATTAAAGTTAATATCATAGGGATAGGTTGATTGTCAACACTAAATTGGCCCTTGTGTGTGAATGTCGTCTGTCTATCTGTGTTTGCCCTGCGATGAGGTGGCAACTTGTCCAGGGTGTATGCCGCCTTCCACCCAATTGTATCTGAGATTGGCTCCAGCCCCACCCGCCACCCCAAAAGGGACCAGCAGTAGAAAATGGATGGATGGATGAATCATTGGATATTTAGAATATGTAAAATTCTGACTCCTACTTACTACATTGTGACCACCTCCTTAAAGATTTGTAATCAATCAAAGAACCAAATTCGGTAGCCATCCCTACTTGTAGAAACTGAATCTGGATCCTTCATCCCTGTGTGGGGTCAAGAGACGAATGCTCAGCGCCTTCTTTCCTTCCCTTCCTTCAAGGCCATGAATGGAGGCTTTATTTTGGCCAGCTGGCTGCAGATTGTCACCAGAGTGAGGGAGGGATGAGACTTCGCTTTCATTCAAATGTCTTTCTCTGCTTTTTTCACCCTTCACAATTGAGCCCAGTTTGTCCACATGAAGACATTCGAATTTGACGGTTTCTAGTCCTCACTTGACTCTTATCCTCTTCGCTGGAATTTGCCATGAGTAATAGTTAGTAGGGATATGGCAAAAAAGCAAAGTCAGGCATTGACCCTCTGGCACTCTGGCTTTTGGCTTTGTTCTTAAGTAGCCTCGTGGTAGAAGTGGTTAATTCCTTTTCTTGCAAATATTCAAGTGAAAAAATTCCATGGAATCTTTGGAATATTTTCCCTTTTTCTTATTGACTCCAGTGGATCTTGTTTCCATGCCACCACATCACCATATGCTTCCTTTGGAAAATGAGATGTCTTGTTAATGCTGGAGCAGGGTCGATTGTGGCTATTTGACGTCTTTGGATATTGCCGATTAAGGGTGTCAAAAAAAATAATAATTCGGATTAATCGCAATTCTTATTTGTACTTATTCTTAATCGATTAAAAAAAATCAAAAATCGATTAAAAAATAAAAATGTGTATGTATGTATGTATATATATATATATATATATATATATATGTATATATATATATGTATGTTTATTTATATATATATATATATATATATATATATATATATATATATATATATCTATCCAATCCAATCCACTTTATTTATATAGCACATTTAAACAACAATAACGTTTCCAAAGTGCTGCACAGCCATGTTAAAAACAATATTATGCTCCACCAATGACTGAATAAAACAAAAAATGAATAAAAATAAAACCAATAAAGACAATATAAAAACAAATATGATTAAAAACTATTTTAAAGGGTAAAATCAATTAAAACAGTAAAATAAAAATCAATGTGTATAAAAAACACAGAGGACAACAGAGGACAGAGGACCACACAACTCACGTAGTGTTAAAAGCCAAAGAATAAAAGTGGGTCTTAAGACGAGACTTAAAACACTCCACTGTGGAAGCAGTTTGAACATGGAGGGGCAGAGTGTTCCAGAGCTATATATATATATATCTCTTGATTGGATTATCCAGAGGATAGTACTCGATACCGTGGTAGAGCGCAATATGTTTCATGAGGGGTTCCCTCAATCATCAATCTCCTGATGATTGAGGGAACCCCTCATGAAACAGTTCTGTAGAGATGAAGTAGTCTTGTGATTTTTCTCACACCTATATATTATATATATTAAGTATGTCCCGGTACCAATATTTTGGTACCGGTAATGATTTGGGGGGCCAGTAAAATTATTTGGCATGCTACATTAACGATTTGGCAGCTTTTCTCCTCTCGTTGGGAACTCATGGTAACACTCATGATAACTTGGATACATTTATTCTGACAGTTGCCATTAAAAATTGCATTAAAAAGCATTCACTTAGATTTACTAATACCTGTTTTAGGAATCTACTGCCAAAATGCTTGTCAGTTATCTAAATCAGAAGATCCCCTATGACTATCCGTTGGCTTCTCGATGTACCGGACTCCCCGAATATCTAATTTAATTTAGATCAATTAACAAATCAATACTTATAGCCACTGGACATCCATTGCAGCCGATCACCCTGAAAGGGGGGGTCCTTACATCCGCGTCCCTTCTCAAGGTTTTTTTCTTTGTCCCAGTTCGGGCTTTTGAAGTTTTTCGTTGCCCGGATGTGGGTTTAGAATCATGGGATGTCGTCGTGAGTTTGTGAAGCCTTTTGAGACCCTTGTGATTAAGGGTTATATCAATCAATCAATCAATAATTATTTATATAGCCCTAAATCACTAGTGTCTCAAAGGGCTGCACAAACCACAACGACATCCTCGGTAGAGCCCACATAATCACAGAACATTTCAATGACATAAAAATGTGTCATTGAAATCTCTTCTAACTGTAATTAGATTTACATCCGGGTGGAAAAACGGGTTTATGAATACATTTTGATTGATTGATATGACCAGAGCGCTCTGACATTTTTGGGGACGGTCGGCTAAATCCTTGGCCCTATACAGAAAAGAGCATTTTGCGATGCTGCTGCAAAAATGTTCGTTTCTCCTAAGTTTTCAACTTTTCGTCTGATGTCTCTCATGGTTATATCCACCAGTAGGCTATTTTTCTTTCATACAATAGATCAGGGGCGCTCACACTTTTTCTGCAGGTGAGCTACTTTTCAATTGACCAAGTCGAGGAGATCTACCTCATTCCTATTTATAATTTATATTTATTTATTTATGAAAGAGACATTTTTGTTAACAAGTTAATGGTGTTTAATGATAATACAAGCATGTTTAACACACATAGATTCCTTTCTTTCATGAAGACAAGAATATAAGTTGGTGTATTTGATTCTGATGACTTGCATTGATTGGAATCAGACAGTGGTGCTGATAACGTCCGCATTTTCAAATGGAGGAAAAAAAAGTCCTCCTTTCTGTCCAATACCACATGAAAGTGGTTGGATTTGACATCTCATTTGTCCAACTTGCATACTCGTTTTTAAAAACTTTGTTATGAGAGTAGCATATGTGTGTGGCCCTTTAATGTCTGGCAGCAGGTGAGTGACGTCAGTGAGTGTGCGGGTGGGCAAGCAAGTGAGAAAGCGGTCGCTGAGGGCGGGGGAGAAATACATTGGCATCAAACTCCGTAGCTTGCTAGCTTGTGCACGCTAGCTTTCTGAGACTCTTATTTTGTTAGCACAGGCAGGATGAAACAGGTCTTTTATGGTGAAGACAGGAACTGTGCAGTCGGTCTTTAGAGTTTTGACAGTAGGTACGGAGTCTCTAGAAATAAGATGTGTTTCTCTGCGTCCGCCCTGTTAGTGATTTTTTTCTTAAATATGAGCTCGCAGCAGCCAGCGTCATCTCACAAGATCCTCGGGTGCCGAGAATGTCAAACAACTGACGAAAGTGAAGTCTTGGTATGATTGATGATTGCTCATTTTTATGTATATTTTTTAATGCCTGGCTTGAGATCGACTGACACACCCTCCGAGATCGACCAGTCGATCGCGATCGACGTAATGGGCACCCCTGCAATAGATTGTCGTTTTTCAAAATTCATACCTTATATTCCCCCAAATGTGAACCGAAGGCATGTTGTGAAAAAGTCCTAACAACTGACATCTCAATGTTAGCTCCAATAGGACATCTCACCGTCTTGTGAAGTCCACACTTGGGTGGTCAGTTGCCATGGTCACACGCGGGGGACTTCCACACCATTTAGGACGTTCTACACGTGACTGTAATAAAATTAGCTTTTCCGGCTGTGTTTTCAAGCTTTGCAAAACAAGTTTGCCTCCAGAAATATTTGTCATTCCCCTTTTTATTAGGCAAGATGTAGTTTTCTTACGTGGATAGCCCAAGCAGATCAGGGTGTAGAGTGTGAACTTAACGTCGGCCATTCCCGTTCCACTCTTCTCTGTCAAGTCTGCTTTTGTTGTATTACATTTGAACGTGGCCTTTGTACGAGAATGGGTTCCCTTGTCTGACTCCTTTTTAAAAAAACATGTTTCCTCAATTACAGTAAACTCTACAGCTTTAAGTCATCAATCACCACACACTACTGTGTAAAACTCAATAGATTGCGATTTTATTCCATTACTTCCTCATTGTTTTTCATTAGTTTTTCTATTTTTATATGTGGGCTTGGCCTTATTTTTCCTATGATTCCAGCTTGTGGCTACTTACTCATGTTATGGCACAGTCATCTGGGCGTAACCTCAAATAAATCAAACCTGTCATTTTTCAAGGCATGAAAATGGATATTTTGTAAGAGATGTCAGTCTTGTACAGTCAAACTACTAACAAAACCTTGTAGTAGAGTCTCAAAGTTCAACCTCTTATTTGTTCCTATTTAGAATGAATACTTTAAGATGGTGTCAAGTATCAAAAGCCATGATTTTTAGGTTTAAATGAATACATTTAGTAAAAATGCAAGCATAAATCATGCTAATGTTAGCATGTTTCCATGGAAGAAGTTAGTTTGATTCTAAGATGGTTCCAAGTATCAAAAGCCATGATTTTTAGGTTAAAAGAAATCAAATTAGCTAAAAAGCTAACATAAAATGTGAGCATGCCAATATATTTGCAAGATGGCGAAAAGTCTCAAAATCCCAAAATTTTAGGTGTCTTTCTGTGTGGAGTTTGCATGTTCTCCCCGTGACTGCGTGGGTTCCCTCCGGGTACTCCGGCTTTCTCCCACTTCCAAAGACATGCACCTGGGGATAGGTTGATTGGCAACACTAAATTGGCCCTAGTGTGTGAATGTGAGTGTGAATGTTTTCTGTGTTATCTGTGTTGGCCTTGCGATGAGGTGGCGACTTGTCCAGGGTGTACACCGCCTTCCGCCCCATTGCAGCTGAGATAGGCACCAGCGCCCCCCGCCATCCCAAAGGGAATAAGCGGTAGGAAATGGATGGATGGATGGACTTCTAAAATGGTGCCAAGTATGAAAATCCATGAATTTTAGGTTTATACGTATAAAATGAGCAAAAATGCTAACATAAAACATCTACATGCTAATGTTAGCATGCTAACATAGGATAATACAGGGGTCGGGAACCTTTTTGGCTGAGAGAGCCATGAAAGCCAAATGTTTCAAAATGTATTTCCGTAAGAGCCATATAACATTTTTCAACACTGAATACAACTAAATTTGTGCATTTTTAAGTATGACCAACATTTGTAGATCATAATAAGTCTCTTATTCATTTTAACAACATTGTTATTCTAAAAGTTAACCAATAATAAATATAATACCTCTTACCATTAATGCGACATGTTGAACAGGTGCGGTAGAAAACGGATGGTTGGATTAAAATGCATGAGAATGTTTTATAATTTGAACGTTATTTTTGAAACTGTGATTACCAGCGATTATTCATTACTTATCGTGTTAAGCAATGTCAACTAAGATTTATCTGAGAGCCATATGCAGTCATCTGGCTCTAGAGCCATAGGTTCCCTACCCCTGGTTTAAGCATTAGACACCTTTTTACCTGCACCCTGCCTTCCAGTGTTTCCCACATCTACAAAGCAATTAGCTACCGACTGCCACCTACTGATATGGAAGAGTATTACACGGTTACTCGGCATAGCTCGGTTAGGAGAGTGGCCGTGCTAGCAACCTGGGGGTTCCAGGTTCGATTCCCGCTTCCGCCATCCTAGTCACTGCCGTTGTGTCCTTGGGCAAGACACTTTACACACCTGCCCCCAGTGCCACCCACACTGGTTTAAATGTAACTTAGATATTGGGTGTCACTTTGTAAAGCGCTTTGAGTCAGTAGAGAAAAATGCTATATAAATATAATCTGAGAGCCATATGTAGTCATCAAAAGAGCCACATCTGGCTCTAGAACCATAGGTTCCCTACCCCTGGGATAATATATATGATCCATATCACAGAAGAAAAAACATACTACAACGATAACACACTAATAAAAGAAATAGAGTCAGAAATCAAATAAACAAAAACTTATATGTAAAACAAACAAACTAACATTTTTTACAAAAATTCAAAATAAGTTAGCATGCTTCTAAGATGGCGGCAAGTATCAAGATTAGGGATGCACCGATTAATCGGTAACCGAATATATTCGGCCGAATATGGCAAAAAAAGCCACATTCGGCCTTCGGTGGAATGAGTTAAAAACAAGGCCAAATAGTGGCGTGTGACGCAATTTTTTGACGCAGTGACGCAATCAACCAACGTGCAGTAACGTTGGGATATGTTGTGTACCTGTATAAGTGTATGAGGTTACAAGCACACACTTATTGAGATTTAGTGGGGCCTCTGTTTACATTATTAGCCTGTTGTGTAGGCTACCTGTATAAGTGTATGAGGTTACAAGCACACACTTAATTGAGATTTACTTAAGCCTTCTGTTTACATTATTAGCATATCTACTGTGACTAAGCAGACTTTTGCCAAAAGGACAATAATTCATTTGTTGTGGGTTTATCCACTTTAATGTATTTTTTTTTTTTTTGGGAATGCATGTTTTGTTTGAAGGCCTAATATATATGAAAAACTTTGTGCTTTTTTTGAAAAGCAAAGGCTACTGGAATATTAAAAAAATGCCCATATTCAATAAAAAATTACTTTATTTGAAAAACATGTCTAAATATTTTTCTAGGTTATTTATGCAATATAAAAAAATTTGAAAAACTGCATTCATTATTCGGTATTTGGCGTTCGGCCAAGAGTTTCAATTTTATTCGGCTTCGGCTTCGGCCACAAATTTTCATTTCGGTGCATCCCTAATCAAGATCCATGTTTGAGTTGTGTTGTGACGTTGTGTCCAGTGCCAAACAGAAGACAAGTCTTACAATGGCTACCCAGCAGGCACAAGACATTGAAACAACGTTGAGAACTTGTTGAATGAAGTCCTGATGATGAGCAACTCAAACATGCTTTTTGACAAGGTTTCATCAATGTTGGGTTCTGACCTTGATTTAACCATTGAATTTTGGTCATTTCCCAACCAATATGGTAGAACACAAATGCAATGTTGAAACAACATGCTTTTTTGACGTTTATTCAATATCAGATTGTGACGTCGATTTGACCTTTGAAATTTGGTAATTTCCCAACCAACAATCTAACGTAAGTCATCAACATTGTCTCAATTTACAAATACAACTATTTTGCAAGGTTCATTCAAAGTGAGTTTTAAAATACATGGAAGTATAATCAACGTTGTATCAAAGTCTTGTGCCTGCTGGGTTTTGTCAATGTGTTTTCTCTCCCCCCCTACTGCTTTGACACTAGATCAGAACTCCACTCCTTCACGCTGAAGGAGTGAAGAACAAAACATTTCACGGAATGAAAGCGATGGAATGTGGACATTTTGGGGGAAAAAACACTGTGACGGATGTGTGTTTATGTCTCAGCTGTCTCATCCTTTTTAGTGCGGAACCCCCGACACCCCCCAACCATCTTTGTGTGTGTCGACCCGGACAAGGGGAGAGACATCTGGTCTCTACTTGAACCTCAGGGAGACAAACACCCCCAACTCCAAACCTCCAGCTTCTTGAGCAGGGTTCCTTCAATTTGTGAACCCTGTCCAAACCTTTCTGTGTTGCAACACGACTCCGTATTTCCCCCACTCGACCTTCTTGTGTTGTCTTTGAAGATTTCCCCATCGCCCGCTCCCTTCACATCAACAAACACTACAGCTTTTCCCTCCGCCTCACATGGCTACACACCAATGACAGTGCTGCGTGTATTTTTTCCTGTCCTGCTTCTCAGGCAAATCATATAGTTGATGTAGTCAGATTTACTTTCCAAAAAGAAGTGTAGGATACTTCTCTTGTTGCCTTTCGCTTTGCATAGTAGAGCTTTAACTTGCACTTACAGATGTAGCGACGAACTGTATTTAGTGGACAGTGGTTTTCTGAAGTGTTCCTGAGCCCATGTGGTGATATCCTTTAGAGATTGATGTCGGTTTTTGATACAGTGCCGTCTGAGAGATCGAAGGTCACGGTCATTCAATGTTGTTTTCCGGCCATGCCGCTTACGTGGAGTGATTTCTCCTGATTCTCTGAACCTTTTGATGATATTATGGACCGTAGATGTTGAAATCCCTAAATTTCTTGCAATTGCACTTTGAGAAACGTTGTTCTTAAACTGTTTGACTATTTGCTCACGCAGTTGTGGACAAAGGGGTGTACCTCTCCCATCCTTACTTGTGAACGACTGAGCGTTGTTTGGGAAGCTGTTTTTATACCCAATCATGACACCCACCTGTTCCCAATTAGCCTGCACACTTGTGGGATGTTCCAAATAAGTGTTTGATGAGCATTCCTCAACTTTATCAGTATTTATTGCCACCTTTCCCAACTTCTCTGTCACGTGTTGCTGGCATCAAATTCTAAAGTTAATGATTATTTGCAAAAAACAACAACAATGTTTATCAGTTTGAACATCAAATATGTTGTCTTTGTAGCATATTCAACTGAATATGGGTTGAAAATGATTTGCAAATCATTGTATTCCGTTTATATTTACATCAAACAATATTTCCCAACTCATATGAAAACAGGGTTTGTAGATGCCCGTATCGGCTGTTCAGATTTACTTTACAAAAGAGAAGTATAGGATACTTCCCTTGTTGTCTTATTTGTATTTGACTTTATTAAATATATTTATATTATCATTTGGTGCTAACCTAAAGTCTTAACAAGCTGCTATGCTTCGTACTGCCTCTGCCTCTATCAGTACGTCTCTGCAGCACCCAGCATTGTCCCACCAACCAAACCATCTTAGTATCTCAGGTAACTAGGACTGTTTGTGTTTTATTTTTACTTTACGGGAAAAATATCAATATCAAAATATAAATTTCAGGCTTCTTCACGCGACGAACCCGGCCTACTTCACCACAGTCTGTTCCCCCCTTTCCCGTGAACAACACCTTAACTATCGAACACATCTTTTATTGATATTGTCTATAGCAATATACATTGATATCCTTTTATTGCCCAGCCCTCAATCTGTTTTAAACACAGGAATTGGCGAATGTCGGTGTGGACGGGGGACAAATAATGTATTTCTTCTCTTTAATGTACTAATTCAGTGTTGAATTTGAGTTTTGTATTTAACTCTAAACTTAAAGGCCAAGAAAAAATTAAAAAAATGGTAAATATACCTTGTTTTTTTTTTTTTTTGTAAATTAGTTTAGTATTTATGCAAGTGTAGTATGCAGTATGTGACCTTAACCTACACTATCTTGTTTTCTGTTGTGGTCAGAAAAAAGCAGACTTTGTGACTAGCTTAAGTTTTATGGTTTTTGGTCAAAGTCAAAAGGGGTTTACAGTTCAAATGATGAAATTGAAGCATAACAAAGAAGTATCCGAGACATTAGATCAGGGGTAGGGAACCTATGGCTCTAGAGCCAGATGTGGCTCTTTTGATGACTGCATCTGGCTCTCGGATAAATCTGAGCTGACATTGCTTAACACGATAAATAATGAATAATTTCACTTGTAATCACAGTGTTAAAAACAACGTTCAAAATATAAAACATTCTCATGCATTTTTATGTTCAAGAAGTTGCGTTAATGGTAAGAAGTAATTTATTTATTATTGGTTAGTGTGGGGCTTGCCCTCCTGGGGGTTCTTCAGACCACCAAGAGCCTGTTTTAGGGTTACAATATTGTTTTATTTTATTTTTCTCTCAGTTGCTTTACAGCAATTGTCTTTTTCTCTTTCGTCCTCACTCACGCTCTGGGTCCAGCCCCAACCCTGTCTCTCCTCCTGGCTGCTGCTTATAACAGAGCGACAGGTGATTAGATAAAAAGGCCCAGGTGGGCCGTCTACACACTTGTCGCTGATTTCGAGGCCGGTCCTGGCAACATCCCGCTTTGCTGCAGGCCCGCAGGCCACGCCCCCTCCACAGTTAGCTTCAGAATAACAATGTTATTACAAAGAACAAGACAGGAAATGTTGATCTTACTTAAAAATGCACACGTTTAGTTGTGTTCACTGTTAAAAAAAAGATTTTATGGCTCTTAGGGAAATACATTTGAAAATATTTGGCTTCTTGGCTCTCTCAGCCAAAAAGGTTCCCGACCCCTGCATTAGAACATGGGTGTCAAACTCTGGCCCGCCGTGTTATTTCATTTGGCCGTTGAGGCAATATCCAAATTAACATTAGAGTTGGCCCACCGGTATTTATACAGCGCCAGTGCCGCTGTAACACCGCATTCACCGCTAATACTCATACTTGCCAACCCTCACGATTTTCCTGGTAGACTCCCTACTTTTCAGTGCCCCTCCCGAAAATCTCCCGGGGCAACCATTCTCCCGATTTCCACCCGGACAACATTATTGGGGGCGTTCTTTCAAGGCACTGCCTTGAGCGCCCCCTACAACCTGTCGTCACGTCCGCTTTTCTTACTTACAATAAGCGTGCCAGCCCAGTGCCAGCCCCCCCGAGCCCCGACATTAATGAACGAGCATCCAAGAAAAGATGGCAGTTATCTGGCTCGGGCACATCAGATTAGATCAGTGTGTCGCAAACTGAGCAGTAAAATGGCTGATTTATTCATTGTTATTTAATTTTTTAATTTATTAGCCTGTGGAAAAAGTTCATGTTGATATTTACCTCAGAAGGCTGCAAATAGAAAAGGGGCTTTACATTTTTATTTTTTATTTTATTTAATATGATCAGTGTCAGAGCTTGGTCCGCAGTAAGTTGGACACGTTTCCAGTGAGGGTTGGACTCCGCCAAGGCTGTCCTTTGTCACCGATTCTGTTCATAACTTTTATGGACAGAATTTCTAGGCGCAGTCAAGGCGTTGAGGGGTTCCGGTTTGGTGACCGCGGGATTAAGTCTCTCCTTTTTGCAGATGATGTGGTCCTGATGGCTTCATCTGGCCGGGATCTTCAGCTCTCACTGGATCGGTTCGCAGCCGAGTGTGAAGCGACCGGAATGAGAATCATCACCTCCAAGTCCTAGTCCATGCTACTCGCCCGGAAAAGGGTGGAATGCCATCTCCGGGTTGGGGAGGAGACCCTGCCCCAAGTGGAGGAGTTCAAGTACCTAGGAGTCTTGTTCACGAGTGAAGGAAGAGTGGATCGTGAGATCGACAGGCGGATCGGTGCGGCGTCTTCAGTAATGCGGACGTTGTATCGATCCGTTGTGGTGAAGAAGGAGCTGAGCCGGAAGGCAAAGCTCTCAATTTACCGGTCAATCTACGTTCCCATCCTCACCCATGGTCATGAGCTTTGGGTCATGACCGAAAGGATAAGATCACGGGTACAAGCGGCCGAAATGAGTTTCCTCCGCCGTGTGGCGGGGCTCTCCCTTAGAGATAGGGTGAGAAGCTCTGCCATCCGGGAGGAACTCAAAGTAAAGCCGCTGCTCCTTCACATCGAGAGGAGCCAGATGAGGTGGTTCGGGCATCTGGTCAGGATGCCACCCGAACGCCTCCCTAGGGATGTGTTTAGGGCACGTCCAGCTGGTAGGAGGCCACGGGGAAGACCCAGGACACGTTGGGAAGACTATGTCTCCCGGCTGGCCTGGGAACACCTCGGGATCCCCCGGGAAGAGCTAGACGAAGTGGCTGGAGAGAGGGAAGTCTGGGCTTCCCTGCTTAGGCTGCTGCCCCCGCGACCCGACCTCGGATAAGCGGAAGATGATGGATGGATGGATGGATGGATTTTATTTAATATACCATTGGTGTTTTTTCGTTTTGTTTTTTGAAAGTTGATTTTGCACTACTAAGTTGTATAAGCGTTGCTTGTTCCATATTCAGTGTTAAAGCAAATCAGTGTAGCAAACTGAGCAATAATTAACGTTTTATTCATGCACTTTCTCTTGCTACTTCAAGGCTTGAATCTTTGATTCATTCATTATTGTTATTTTATTTTCCAATTTATTATTAGCCTGTGGAAACAGTTGTTTTTGATATTTACCTCAGAAGGCTGCAAATAGAAAAGAGCCATTCAATTGTTATTTAAAATGTTTTTTTATATGCCATTAATATTTTTTAATTATTATTATTTTGATTTTGCATGTCATTGTAAAGTTATATAACCCTTTCTTGTTCAATATTCAATGCAAAACTTGTTTGGGTCCCTGTTAAAAGGTTCATTTGTTCAACCTCGGCCCGCGGCTTTGTTCAGTTTAAAATTTTGGCCCACTTTGTATTTGAGTTTGACACCCAGACTCACATATCCACTGGTTTGTCCTTCGGAGGCCAAGGCTGGGTGTTAGTGTCACCGTGTATGTACCATGCATGCCAAAGAGGTCTGGGGGGGAACCACAGGCAAGAACTAGGACTCAAAGGAGGTGGATTTTGTTTAGTTGACATAAGAGCGTTGCTTGTGGAGGCATGGATCCAACTGCACTTGAAGATATGCTGACAGGCAAGGTGGGACAATACAACCACACCCTGCTGCCCAGAATCAACCTTTCATTGTAGAGCTCAAGCAAATATCCAGTTCAATAGGAATGGCAAACAACTTATTACATTGAATTTTAAGCATCAACACAGAAGTTTGATGTAAAGTGCCACATGTTCCTAAACCTCTAAACCAGGGGCGCTCACACTTTTTCTGCAGGTGAGCTACTTTTCAATTGACCAAGTCGAGGAGATCTACCTCATTCCTATTTATAATTTATATTTATTTATGAAAAATACATTTTTGTTAACAAGTTAATGGTGTTTAATGATAATACAAGCATGTTTAACACACATAGATTCCTTTCTTTCATGAAGACAAGAATATAAGTTGGTGTATTTGATTCTGATGACTTGCATTGATTGGAATTAGACAGTGGTGCTGATAACGTCCGCATTTTCAAATGGAGGAAAAAAAAAGTCCGACTTTCTGTCCAATACCACATGAAAGTGGTTGGATTTGCCATCTAATTAGTCCAACTCGTTTTTAAACACTTTGTTATGAGAGTAGCATATGTGTGTGGCCCTTTAATGTCTGGCAGCAGGTGAGTGACATCAGTGACTGTGCGGGTGGGCAAGCAAGTGAGAAAGCGGTCGCTGAGGGCGGGGGAGAAATACATTGGCATCAAACTCCGTAGCTTGCTAGCTTGTGCACGCTAGCTTGCTGAGACTCTTATTTTGTTAGCACAGGCAGGATGAAACAGGTCTTTTATGGTGAAGACAGGAACTGTGCAGTCGGTCTTTAGAGTTTTGACAGTAGGTACGGAGTCTCTAGAAATAAAATGTGTTTCTCTGCGTCCGCCCTGTTAGTGATTTTTTTCTTAAATATGAGCTCGCAGCAGCCAGCGTCATCTCACAAGATCCTCGGGTGCCGAGAATGTCAAACAACTGACGAAAGTGAAGTCTTGGTATGATTGATGATTGCTCATTTTTATGTATATTTTTTAATGCCTGGCTTGAGATCGACTGACACACCCTCCGAGATCGACCAGTCGATCGCGATCGACGTAATGCCCACTCCTGCTCTAAATCCCCATAAGTAAATAACCCAGTGTTAACATTAAACAGATTACCAGTAACAATATTTGACGCCCTTGCAACATTGTAACCTGTGTAGGTTTCTAACATCTACACGGCTCAGGTGGCATGTAGGAACAACTTCACTTTGGGCTAGTTTCGCAGATCACTTTTGCACCACTGCCAAACACCAACAACCAAAACTGAACATTATAGTAGTTTTTTAATGTTCTCAGAAGTGAACCGTTGAATTGTATAATCGGCTTAATGAAGGTTCTCATTCATCCAGGGCGTTCAATCGTTCGCAGTTGACCAGAATGCCATTTGTGCCATTTGTTTACAACTGAATGGAATGCTTACGCAGGGGATTCGGACTATTTTGGACTGGCAGTAGTGGATATCCACAGCGCTCGTTCTGCCACACAATACCTCGATGCTAACGGGGGGGAATTTACACTTCGATTGTCATTTCCTTAGACCAGGGGTGCCCACACTTTTTCTGCAGGCGAGCTACTTTTCAATTGACCAACTCGAGGGGATCTACCTCATTTATATATATCATTTATATTTATTTATTTATGAAAAAGACATTTTTGTAAACAAGTTAAATGTGTTTAATGATAATACAAGCATGTGTAACACATTTAGATGTCTTTCTTTCACGAAGACAAGAATATAAGTTGGTGTATTACCTGATTCTGATGACTTGCATTGATTGGAATCAGTCAGTAATGATGATAACGCCCACATTTTCAAATGGAGGAGAAAAAAAGTTGTCCTTTCTGTACAATACCACATGAAAGTGGTTGGTTTTCGGCATCTAATTCATCCAGCTTCCATACACTTTACAAGAAAAACATTGGCGGCAAATTCCGTAGCTTGCTTGATTGACATTCACGGCACCCGAGGGTCTTGTGAGATGACGCTGGCTGCTGCCAGTACATTATTATGAAAAAATGACGGAGAGGAAGGCGAGAAACACTTTTTATTTCAACAGACTTTCGCGCCGTCCCTTCCGTCAAAACTCTAAAGGCCGATTGCACATTTCCTATCTTCACAATAAAAGCCCTGCTTCATGCTGCCTGCGCTAACAAAATAAGAGTCTCGGAAAGCTGGCGTGCACAAGTGATGTGCACGCCAGCTTTCTGAGGGATCGCTTGTGCACGCCAGTTTTCCGAGACTCTGTATTTAGTTAGCGCAGGCAGCATGAAGCAGGACTTTTATTGTGAAGATAGGAAATGTGCAGTCGGCCTTTAGAGTTTTGACGGAAGGTACGGCGCGAGAGTCTGTTGAAATAAAAAGTGTTTCTCGCCTTCCTCTCTGTCATTTTTTAATAATAATGATCTTGCAGCAGCCAGCGTCATCTCACAAGACCCTCCGGTACCGTGAATGTCATTTAAGTGACGTCTTGGTGAAGATTGATGATCACTAATTTTTAGGTCTATTTTTTTTAAAAGCCTGGCTGGAGATCGACTGACACACCCCCTGCGGTCGACTGCTAGCTCGCGATCGACGTAATGGGCACCCCTGTCTTAGACAGTTAGGATTGTTCGTTTGCATCAAAACATCAAAAAGTTATTTTTCTCACTACGCTTGGGCGAAACCATCCTTGCCCAGGCACACCCTCCTGGTTTTTGGAGTATAAATATTTAGGGTTTTGGCACCAACCGTTGGACTTGATCAGACCAATCTTGGTCTATGAGCACGAACCGATGAAGCCTACTCGGATGAGCGGCGAAACGTCTTCCAAGACAAACCAGTCCGTCCGGTTGAGATCGATTGAACGCCCTGAGAAGGCCTAATTAACTGTACAGAGAGACTGGATCAAATAACTACTCTTCTCCAGGCTACATCCACACATACAGATGTTTTTAAAGCCACTTGGGGTGCCCTGATTCGATAGTCATATCAGATATCTGTCAGACATCAACAAAAAACTAGTATCAAATTATATTGGCTTACATGTACAAACCCCGTTTCCATATGAGTTGGGAAATTGTGTTAGATGTGAATATAAACAGAATACAATGATTTGCAAATCATTTTCAACCCATATTCAGTTGAATATGCTACAAAGACAACATATTTGATGTTCAAACTGATGAAACATTGTTCTTTGGCAAATAATCATTAACTTTAGAATTTGATGCCAGCAACACGTGACAAAGAAGTTGGGAAAAGTGGCAATAAAAACTGATGAAATTAAGGAATGCTCATCAAACACTTATTTGGAACATCCCACAGGTGTGCAGGCTAATTGGGAACAGGTGGGTGCCATGATTGGGTATAAAAACAGCTTCCCAAAAAATGCTCAGTCTTTCACAAGAAAGGATGGGGCGAGGTACACCCCTTTGTCCACAACTGCGTGAGCAAATAGTCAAACAGTTTAAGAACAACGTTTCTCAAAGTGCAATTGCAAGAAATTTAGGGATTTCAACATTTACGGTCCATAATATCATCAAAAGGTTCAGAAAATCTGGAAAAATCATTGAATGACCGTGACCGTGGGACGGCGTGGCAAAGTTGGTAGAGTGGCTGAGGGTTACTGGTTCAATCCCCACCTTCTACCATCCTAGTCAAGGCCTTTGTGTCCTTGGGCAAGACACTTCACCCTTGCTCCTGATGGGATCCTGGTGAGCGCCTTGCATGGCAGCTCCTGCCGTCAGTGTGTGAATGGGCGAATGTGGAAATACTGTCAAAGCGCTTTGGGCTCCTTAAAAAGGGGTAGAAAAGCGCTATACAGGTACAACTCATTTACCATTTACCTTCGATCCCTCCGACGGCACTGTATCAAAAACCGACATCAATCTCTAAAGGATATCACCACATGGGCTCAGGAACACTTCAGAAAACCACTGTCCACTAAATACAGTTCGTCGCTACATCTGTAAGTGCAAGTTAAAGCTCTACTATGCAAAGCGAAAGCCATTTATCAACAACATCCAGAAATGCCTCCGGCTTCTCTGGGCCCTAGATCATCTAAGATGGACTGCTGCAAAGTGGAAAAGTGTTCTGTGGTCTGACGAGACCACATTTCAAATTGTTTTTAGAAATATTCCACAAAGGGGAAGCGAACCATCAAGACTGTTATCGACGCAAAGTTCAAAAGCCAGCATCTGTGATGGTATGGGGGTGCATTAGTGCCCAAGGCATGGGTAACTTACACACCTGTGAAGGCACCATCAATGCTGAAACGTACATACAGGTTTTGGAACAACATATGCTGTCATTTTCATGGATGCCCCTGCTTATTTCAGCAAGACAATGCCAAGTCACATTCAGCACGTGTTACAACAGCGTGGCTTTGTAAAAAAAGAGTGCAGGTACTTTCCTGACCCGCCTGCAGTCCAGACCTGTCTCCCATCGAAAACATGTGGCGCATTATGAAGCGTAAAATACGACAGCGGAGACCCCGGACTGTTGAACGACTGAAGCTCTACAAAAAACAAGAATGTTAAAGAATTCCACTTTCAAAGCTTCAACAATTAGTTTCCTCAGTTCCCAAACGGTTATTGAGTGTTGTTAAAAGAAAAGGTGATGTAACACAGTGGTGAACATGCCCTTTCCCAACTACTTTGGGAAAAAAAATTAAAGTTATTTATTATTTGCAAAAAAAAATTCAGTTTGAGTTTGAACATCAAATATGTTGTCTTTGTAGCATATTCAACTGAATATGGGTTGAAAAGGATTTGCAAATCATTGTATTCCGTTTATATTTACATCAAACACAATTTCCCAACTCAAATGGAAACGGGGTTTGTAGCTGATATGTTTCTATAATCCAGGAATCCATAATACAGGAAATGATCAGAGTGATACATGTTGTTTGAAGCTGGATGATCTTGTTAAGGCTCATGCGGAGAAACCTTGTCTAAATAAGCGTGACTTTAACGTGATCTGGTGTCAGCCAATGTCAGTTAACTAACGCAAGTCGCATGATAACGGTCACGGACACACCCTCCCCCAACAAACTCTCCCTCTCTAGAGACGGATGTTTGTGTCTTTTCGAACTTTGACCTCTTTTCACGGGTTTAATCATTACTGTCGGCTGTTTCTGAGGTGTGGCTGCAAGGTTACCATCTCTTATGTTCAGCTTCTCGCCGCCGTTTCCTCTCATGTCTTGACCCAATCTTTATGTAGAAAATCATGTAAATCCATTTAATTCTTTACAGCCCCCCCCCCACAAATATGAACACAAAGCACAATTTGTAAAGAATAATGATATTTTTACATGCAGAAAAAGCAATGTGAAATCCATATAGATTAGGATTAAAATGGCTGAAAACAGTATCACGATATAAGTGTTTTATATCGGTCGATATCAGTAATTATTAATTTTTAAAAGACTAATGGAAAATAAGGACTAGGAGAAAATATATTACATGTAAACATTTTTATTTGAAATGTAACCTTCTTCTGATTATAGTCCCCTCAGCTTTCAAGGCAGAAAGGAAACGAGATGTCGACACAAGCATGAAAAACACTCGAAAAATGTAAACAAAATTGTAAAATCATATTTAACACTTAGAAATAAGCTCTTAAAATGAAAGTGCAATAATAAGAAATATTTAAGAAATGTTTAATAAAGTGTATGAAAAGAGTGCAAAGTGTGAAAATGTAAACATAGAGAAACCTAAAATTAATATTTTCTGCAGGTTTAGTGCAGAAGGGTCACACTGAGGGTGGCCGTATAAACAACTTAAACACTTTTACAAATATGCGGCACACTGTGAAGCCACACCAAACAAGAATGACAAACACATTTCGGGAGAACATCCGCACTGTAGCAAAACAAATTCAACAGAAGAAATACCCAGAATCCCTTGCAGCACTAACTCTTCCGGGACACTACAATATACACCCTCGCTACCACCAAACCCCGCTACCCCAATTTTTATTTACATTTTATTTAATATGCCATTGATATTTTTTACTCATTATTATAATTTGAAACTCGATTTTGTATGTGACTATAAAGCTACATAAGCCTTTCTTGTTTAATATTCAATGCAAAACTTGTTTGGGTCCCTATTAAAAGGTTAATTTGTTCAACCTTGGCCCGCGGCTTTGTTCAGTTTTCAAATTTGGCCCACTCTGTATTTGAGTTTGACACCCCTGCTTTACCCTCTTGCTCCCAGTGCCACCCACACTGGTTTAAATGTAACTTAGATATTGGGTTTCACTATGTAAAGTGCTTTGAGTCACTAGAGAAAAGCGCTATATAAACATAATTCACTTCACTTAACCACTTTTTGTGTTTGTCTTAGAAGATGTTTCGCCTTTTGTCCGAGTCCGCTTCATCAATTCATGCTCATAGAATTACATTGGCTCAAATCCAGTCTTAGACTTAGATTGGTCAGAACTTGACTAAATCTGACCAATCTAATTCTAAGATTAGATCGGTCATATCCATTCAAGATCTGACCGATCTAATCTTAGATTTAGATTGGTCAGATCCATTCAAGATCTGACCAATCTAAGACAAGATTGATCAGATCTAGTCAAGTTCTGACCAATTTAAGTCTACGACTAGATTGGTCACATCTAGTCAAGATCTGACCAGTCTAAGTCTAAGTCTAAGACTAGATTGGTCAGATCCAGTCAAGATCTGACCAATCTAAGTCTAAGACTATGAGCATCAACTGACGTACTGAGGTATTGGCAGCAGCCGCTTGACTAGATCTGACCAATCTAAGTCTGAGATTAGATCTGACCAATCTAAGTCTGAGACTAGATCTGACCAATCTAAGTCTGAGACTAGATCTGACCAATCTAAGTGTATGAGCATGAACTGATGAAGCCTAAACGTCTTCTAAGACAAACCAAACAGTCCAGTTGCTATCGATTGAATTTTCTGCGATTACAATGACCTGGATGACTGACAACATCCATAGACACTCGGTACAAGTTAAAGTCAGCTACAGTTTTTCAAAATGAATGTATTTCTAGTTCCTACAGTAGACACAAAAAAGACCCCAAAAACGCTTTCATATTAAAAACTACAGTTTTATAATCCCTTTACGCTTCCGAACTTTGTGAGTCTGCCAAAGAGCGTGTCCTAGCACACTTTCATCAGTGTTGTTCTTTTGTGCTTCTTTG